>NC_133394.1:139568648-139869938 GCF_047511655.1 Castor canadensis
TGTGCCAAACCTGATTCATTTTGCAATGCTGCACACCTGATTTTATGAGTCTAGCCCATTGTACTGTTCAGTACCTGGAAAACATTTCCTACAGAAGATTTAGAGAGCCTCCTGTGTGCTCCTCTTCTGGTATGTATTCTGGGTTTCCCCTGTACCTGCTGGTTTCATCCCTATTCAGTAAGCTCCCAGAAGACAGGACTGTAACTTCTTTATCATAATATCCTCACACTTTTAGACTGTATCTTGTCTGTTATGGGTAATCAATAAATATTTGTGAATGAATGAATAATATCAAACAATCAGATCAAGGGACTACCCAGTTAAGATTTTCAATTTCTCTCACCTTTCTCTTTTTGTTCTCCTTACATCTACTTAGTAAAACTGAAAAGTTGTTAATTTTCTTCTTGAAAAACAACCTAATATTAAGAGAAGTGAAAGAGTGTGTTTCTTTGGTAAATGAGCTATACATAATGATTTAACACCTTTTATTTTATCAAGGGCAGATAGTGCTCAACTTATGATGGTTTGACTTAATAATTTTTTGACTTTATGATAGCATGGAAGCAATACACATTTGGTAGAAACTGTATTCTGAGTCTTTTTTTCTTCTATTTTATCATTTTTACATTTATTTACATGTGTGTACATTGTTTGGGCTACCTCCCTCCACCCTCTACCTGGCAGAACCTGTTCCACCCTCTTGTTTTCTGATCTTGTTGGAGAGAAACATAAGAGATAAAAGAAAAGCATAGTGGTTTTGCTAGTTTGAGATAAAGATACAGAGAGATTCCTAGCATTGCTTCCATGTGCTTGTGTATTGCAACCCACATTGGCTCATCTCTGCCAGAACTCTTCACTACTTCCACTACTTCCTGGTCCCCTTCCCATAGTGGCCTCTGCCAGTTTAAGATTACTTTATTTGCTCCTCTACAGTGAACACATAACCACATTCAAGTTTTAGGTTTCCTTCCCTTCCCCTATTTTTCCCGTGTGCATTCTCTCCTTAGTGTGTGACCCATGTCCAATAATATTACTGCATTTGTTTTAGGTCTATAATCTGCATATAAGGGAGAACATGCAATTTTTGGCTTTCTGAACCTGGCCAACTTCGCTTAAGATGATGTTCTCCAGTTCCATCCATTTACTTGTGAATGACAAAATATCATTCTTCTTTGTGGCTGAGTAAAATTCCATTTTGTACAAATGCCACATTTTCTTAATCCATTTATCAGTATTCCATTTTGTATAAATGCTACATTTTCCTAATCCATTCATCAGTAGTGGAGCATCTTAGTTGTTTCCATAGATTAGCTATTGTAAGTAATGCTGCAATAAACATGTGTATGCAGATGCCTTTGGAATAACCTGAGTCACATTCCTTTGGGTGTATCCATAGGAGTGGGATTGCTGGATCATATGGCAGATCCATGTTTAATTTTTTAAGAAGCCTCCATATGGTTTTCCAAAGTGGTTGAACTAACTTTGAATTTTCATCTTTTCACTGGCTGGTGATGTATGATCTCATATTATCTTATGGTGCTAGGCAGCAACAGTAGTAGGCTGCAGGTCGCCATCACTTATGAGATCACCAGGATAAAGGACAAATACTCTATGGTGTATTGTGTTGCTAGGTTGTGATTTCAGAAGTTTAGATGTTTTAAATGCATTTTTCAACTTATGATGGGTGTATCAGAGCATAACCCCATTATAAGTCAAGAAGTTAAAACACAAATGTTAAGAGCAGTTTCAAATGATAACAAAAAACTTCTTTTGGTTCTATTGCAAGAGTTTTCAGTGTTTCCATCTGGTAATATATTATTTACCATCAAATATGGTTCTATCAAATGGGTAATGACATATCTATGACTGAAAGTACCTCTTTCATCTTTACAACATATGCTGGTGGTATTTAACACCTCCTGATACATCTTGGTTAGAGTAGGTTCACTGCTGCAACACACAGTCCCAAAACATCAGTGGCTTCAGAAAACAAAGGTAAGTTTTTATTTGTTCACCAAATTCCATGAAGTTCCATTGAGGACTGGGTAAGGATTCTATTCATTACTGGGGACATTATTCCATCTATCTGCTTCATTCTTGCCGACAGCATCAACATTCTTCACTGGGCCCTTAACGGAGGGCAGACAAAGACAAGGAAAATTGTGCAGGGATTTGGTGGACCTGTCCTTTAGTGGCAGAAATCCCTTTTGCCCCATTCTATTGGCCATCAATCAGTCATACAGCCCCACCTAATTTCAAGGAAGGCTGAATAGTGTAGTCTCCGTATATGCTCAGGAAGAACGTAAAATTTATTTCCTCCAAATGAGAAAATGACATGTGGGAAAGATATGTCAGAGGATCAAAGATAATCCCCAGGTTTAATGACTTCCTAGGAACACTTACAGGATTTAGCATATGTCTTACTTATAGTTACGATTTACTATAGCAAAGAAAGTCTGCAGAGGGAAAAGAGATGTAGGCAATGTTTGGAGAAAACCTGATGCATGCTTTCAAGAGTCCTTTGTAAATGGATTCACACAAGTATGCCTAATTCTCCCAGCTGTGTGTCATTGTGACACTTGTAGAATGTTGCCTAGCAAGGAAGCTTATTAGATATTCTATACCTAGCATGTACTCACTTGCAGACCCCAAGAAACAAAACAGGTGCTCAATAAAAACTGTTTTTTTTGCACAGTCTAGACACAATGACCCATTCTTCTCAGAGAATGATAGAAATTCTTTCAAAATCCAAGTTCTCAAACTTGAGACCAATCCTGACAACAGAGTCACACCTACTATGTTAATGCTTTTCTGCACAAAGGTGTACATATTTTAAAATCAAAATATGTTAATGTAGTTAGATTCTTGTTTTGGCTACCTCTGAGCAAGATACATCACCTCTATGGGTTTCATTTATTTCATCTGTAAAATTAGAGGAAGAGCATCTCACCTATGCTTTGCAAAGATAATGACTGTGAAGCACAGATTCTGTGTCACAAATGTGACTGCTATTATTAATACTATTATCATTAGCACCATTGTTATCATGCTGCTACTCTAAATTGTGTTTCTGTCTAGAAGCTTCTGCTTAAAACTTTGATTCATGCTTTATATAACAATCCCCCTCAAAAATTAGGAAATGTAGATTAATTCTCAACTCTATTAAGATTTGCCCAAAGACAAATTTGGAAAGAGTTCACTGTATTATGGGTGCTTTTATTCTTTCTCCTGAATTCCTGAGGAAACTAACATAATCTTTCTTATGATTCCTTCATTGGGATTCTGAAAATCAAAAGAGATAATATCATTCATTATCATTTAAAGGTCATATTTAAGGCAATATGAGATAGACATTTTTTTTTAAAATATGAAAAAGCAAACCCTATATAAAGCAAAAATCACTAGAACCATTTCTACAATCTCAAAGATGATTTGCCCACTCATCTACAGCAATCCAGTTAGACCATACTTTATGTTTCTCTCAAGAAATAGTTATGTGCAGACAGATGGGACAGGTCTGCTCCATAAGAACACAAGTTCTTTCTGCACATTACCCTACTATCCTTTGACTAGAATTTAGTTCTTCTTCATTATGTAATCTGCATCACCATCACATTCAAAGAAAGAGGGAAAGTAAATGAGTTCCAGTCCAGGGACAAGAGGCTTGTCTTAATTTAGATATAGCACAAATGTTATATACATCACTTTTATTCCCATTAATGGCTGAAATTTAGTCACATCAAGCAAACAGTTCTAGGGAAAGTTCTGAAATGTACTGTCTAGTGGAACAGCAGTGCATGCATATAAAAGGAGAAGTTGGGTTTGAGGGAACAACTAGTAATTTCCTCATGCTAATAAAGCTTCCTTCCACAGAATTTTTCTAGCGCATATTTCTAAAGATTTCTTAAGATTGAGATTCCCCCAAATGAGAAAGTGGAATGCAGAAAAGATATATCATGAATTTATCTAATCCATCAATTAAACCTTTTTTGTTTAGTCTGAAAGCAGCATCTCAACTGATACCTCAAACACAAAGATCACTGTGAAGATCAGCTCTAGAAAATAAGAATATGTCTCTGTCTTACAAGTGATTCGAGGTCTTCTACTTCCCTCATCACTGAACTTCACAATTGAATCCACATCAAATTCAAAAGTAACTTCATCCAAGGTGGCTGTTAACACAGTTTGCTATACAAGGAACCAAGTCTTCACAGCCCAGAGTGGTAGGTAGAGTGCTGTATGAATCAACTTTAACATTTCTCCTTCTCATTCTTTCTGGAAGAACTAATTGGTCCACAAAAATATATTACTGGAAGCCCAATAAATAATGTGTCAAACTTGGTCTATGTTTCTTAAAGTACCTGCTGTGCAACTTTCAATATTTTGTAACTAAAAGTAAAAACAAATCTGGGGCACCATTCATCACTATATGTTGCTGGCAGTAAACCTACTGCATGAAACCAGATCATTTCCCACTTTTTATAATACCCACTTAAATGTATTCATTAATATAAGTCTAACTGGAAATTATGCCACTGATCCTGGTAGGCATTCAAATCTTTATTAAAATAAGTCGTCAAAACATAGGAGGTCTCTTCAATGCTGCATTTGGGATGAATGTGCTAAACTGTAAATCCGCTCCAATCTGTATTAATTGATTTAATCTGAAGAAAATACAAAGGAGGAGAATGTGTCAAAGAAGAGTGAAAAGAATCAGTTACTTACTCTGACATTCTATTGAATTATGAATAACATATGATATTCCATCTCCCATGGAATTTTAGGAGACTGACTCAACATTTCTCTTCTCAAGCTTCTCCTGATTGCTATTCCATGCCATAAACGTGTATTGAGTGCTAACTGTTTATTGAATACCTAATATGTGTCAAGGGCTTTGCTATTATTGAATATATGTTGATATTAAAAATAGAATTGTCTTCAACCAATACATACTGGAGTCCAGTGGAGAAAGTAAAAAATTAATAATCAAAGAAATACTTTGTATCAAAGTATGACACATCCAATGAAGAGAAAGGACAGAACTCTGAGAGAAATTCAGATAGGAACAGAAGCCCTAAAGAATATACAAAAAGTAAAATTTATATGTTAACTTGGCTAGGCTATTGTGTCCACATTTTTGGTCAAATACTAGTCTAGACACTGCCATGAAGGTATTTTTCAGATGCAATGAACATTTATAATCAGTTAACTTTAAATGAAGAATATTACCCTTAATAATGTGAGTCGGGATCACTAAATCAGTTGAGGGGCTTAAAAGGAAAAACTGAAGTTTCCTAGAGAAGAAGAAATTCTTCCTCAAAACTATAATATAGAAATCCTACCTGAGATTTCAGCCTTCCTGTTGGTTCTGTGGGTATTAGGCTAGCTAGTCCCTACAACTACATGAGTCAATTCCTTAAATTAAATCTTAGTTAGACAGGTAGACAAATAGAGAGGTAAACAGATAAAGACATAGATAGATAGATAGATAGATAGATAGATAGATAGATAGATAGATAGATATGACAGCTAGAAAAATATCTTATTGGCTCTGTTTTCTGGAAAACCTTGACTGCTGTAGCAAGCCTTTCTGAAGTTAAGGGTTTTCTATGCCAGACCCAAAGGAGAATCAGTTATGAAAAGAGCCAGAACAATATAATTCCCCATAGATGACACAAGTGCAAAAGTTCTAAGACAAGGAAGGGTTTATTATACTCAAGGAACCAGAGGGGTCTGTGTGACTAAATCACTACGATTGAGGACAAAGTGATCTAAGACGAGGCCAGCGAAGTGCATGAAGCAAGTCAAGCAAAGTCGTGCAGGCTGGATTTAACTCAGTGTGCAGCATGAAACTACTGAAGGTTAAGTAGTGATTGCCTATGATCTATGTTTGCAGTAAGTTCTATTTGGCATATAATGGATTTGGTCAAGGAGGAAGAATGAATGAGAGTGACAAGAAAAAAAATTGCAGTCATCTAGTCAAGATAGGATTGTAAATTCAACTAAAAATTGTAATAGCTTAAATGTGAGTTAAATGATTTGATCTATATTTTGTAAATAAGAATTACAGAAGTTGACAAATGTATTTAACATGACCCGGAAGCAGAGGGAATCAATGTAGATGATACCAAGGTTCATGGCTAATAAGTGGGAGTGCATTGGTACTATTTAGTAAGATGCCAAAGACTGGGGGAGAAAAGTTCAGTGGGCTTGAGGGTGTTAGGAGCTAGTGGACAAAGATTTGGATTTCGTCTTTTAAAGGTTGATAAATTTAAGTGGTTGGATAGATGATACATCATTATAGGTGTTAAAAGGGCTGTTTAGTAATGAAGATATGAATTTAAGTGTCATTAACTTACAAATACTATTTAAGGCCATGGGAATGGATGATTACAAGCAATTATAATAAAGATAATATATTGAGCACATATAATAAAGGTAATATATTGAGAAAACAATATGTCTCTCTTCAAATACTTTATAAGCAAAATGCAAAATAATAGAATCATGGATAAAAAGGAGCATAGAATTTAAAAAATCTGTCTTCAAAGCTCTAAAGAAACAATCTTAAAAGCATTATTTGCGAGCATATTAGCCTGATTATGAGAGAAATAGGAAAAGATCCAATATCTGAATCAATATGACCCACTTATGACCATGTTAGAAAAATGAGTAGAATACATTAGTGTTAATAAGTTATAACAAAATATATTAGAGTTAATAAATTATAACAACTTCAGGAGTGAGAAGGCAAATCTATAAAGGTTCATATATAAATATGAACCATAAAAATTTTTATAGTCATCACTGAAATATCACAGAAGAAGGAGAACCATGGCACCAAACGGGGTAGATCATTAATATGTAAGTAAAGCTTGATCAAAGGGGAAATGTGTACCCCTTTTCATAAACTGCTTTCCCATATATAGGTCACATCATTTCAAAGCCTCATTAAGAGTATTTTTAACACTTTGTAGAACAGAAATCAGGAGACAGCATAATCATGAAATTGACCCAAAATCATAAGCCAATTGGTGACAGAACCAGGACTCTGTCATTACTCTGGCTTTTTGTGCATTTCCATTAAGCCAGAGCAACCTCTGCTCCCCATGCAGTAAACTAAAACAGTGTAGTCTACCAAAAGGAAAGGAAAGCCTGAGGTATCTTTGAAACCACTGAGGAACCTGAAAAGACCATTTCAAGGAGTAAATATTGTTATTAGTAAAGACATGTCCCTATTCCTCTTTTAAGTCCTTCTTCTTTCTGCTACTGAAAGACCCTATGTTAGCAAAGAGAAATGTCTACAGTGAGTTAAAATACCACCTACCAAACTCTTTATGCTGAAGGACTATTCTTTAAACATTCAAACAAATGAACAAGGAAATTAGCAAAACCACTTTTTCCAAATGTGATTTTTTTTTTTTGTGGTATTGGTATTTGATCTTGGAAACTTGTACTTGCTAGGTAAGTGCTCTACAACTTGAGCCACACCTCCAACCCTTTTTGTTTTAGTTTATTTTTCAGTTGGGACCTCCCACCTTTCTCTCAGGCCAGCCTTAGCAATGCTCCTACCTCCACCTCCTCAGTAACTGAGATTGCAGACGTGCACCACCGTGTCTTATTCCTTCAATGTGATTTTTAAGTTATTGTAGGTAGAGCAATACACAACCTAATTTCTTTTTTCATTTTAAAAAATACATTGCCTACTGATTTTCAAAAAATTCTGAGGGAAACTTGCATAAGACACATTATAGATTCCATTGCATTAAGAGAGAAGAAAATTAAATTTATCAAAAGCTGGGCCAAGAGAACTACTGCTGTTTGGCACCACAATTAATCTTTTCTTTCATAGATGTCAAGTATTCAGGGATTTTTGTTTGTTTTATCCTGATTTTTTATCACTGTTCCAACGGTACTTTCTCTTATTTTTTAAAGTTCTTTTCAGTCCCTCCTATCGTATTTCCTGCATATATCACTTCAACCCTAGGCAGTTACCTAATTATTTATTCCATCTAGCTTTCTAAATCATTCCCTTTGATGCCCCAAGAGAGAACATAAACAATATTTGCTGCAATATCTAGAGAGAGAACAAAAAATAATCCAAGCTGTCATTTAATGTCTATCACAAGAGAGTAAATGTCTTGGTTTCTCCAGCTAAAATCCAAGATAGATCTTCTTACCATAAATGAAATCTAATACAGAGCACTATGTGAAAAAAAAATCAAACCACATTTGCAATAAGCAAATTTCAAGAAAGGATATGATTAGTCCCTTTGTTGTTTGTTTTCACAGATTGTGGTCTATAATTATTTTAGGTCTCTGAGTCCCCATTAGTTGTCCACAGTGGTAGGGGGTGGAATGAGGGTGGGCAGTAATAATCTCTGTGGAACTAATAGTAGATTAAACATGTTTTAGGCAGTCATACACAACTGAGCAATTTACTGCTTGTCAGTGGCAGAATCAAGCACCATGTAATCTGTGCAATGAAGCGAATGCTAATAATGCTTACTTGGTTTTTTCCAGGAACTCTGCATAAAACCTCATGTTATTCTTTAATGGAAGGCAACCTTATTACTGAGCACACTTTGCATGAGTGTTAATAAGTGCCACTGATTTATTGGACAGATAACATTTATTGAAAAACAGAACGGGAGCATGCAGTTAATTACCCATTTTTTCTAATTCATTAGTGTTTTATGTGACTAGAATATTCTTCAACTGATCATAGCAGTCTCTGCTGGAATTGGAAGAACTTGGTGCTCAAGAAGTGAGGTGTCTCCTGCAGCACTTATGCCCTGCCTTTTGATTTACATCATTAGCACTAGAAACTTAGGGGGCACATGAGCTTCAGAGCAGAGAATTCTGACAGTCAGACACTTAATCCTGAAATTCAGTCACCCCTGGCACTTACTAGAAGTTTTACTTTGAGAATCCCCCAAAATTTCCACTTCCTTATTTGTAGATGGGGATCATTTCACCCACCTTGCATCATTGGTGAAGGCACTTATAAGAAATAAGGTAGGCGGAGTGGGTGGTAAGGGAGGGGGTGGGGGCAGGGGGGAGAAATGAACCAAGCCTTGTATGCACATATGAATAATAAAAGAAAAATGAAAAAAAAAAAGAAATAAGGTATAAAACAGAGATGTTTCTATGTAGGTACTGTGTTCCTGAGCCTTTTCATTGACGATCCAACACAAACAAAAATGTCCAGTGTTTATACCTTTTAAGTTTTGTGATGAAGGTAAATTATACAGTCAGAGTTTCCTTAAGACACCTTTGTCGACTAATCCTACATTCTCTATGCTTTAGACAAGAGGCAAATTCTGAATTTTTTTTAACATATGTGATGATTATTGTTGCCAAAGTCAAGTAACTTTCTACTATACTCTCTTTACACTAGATCTTATGTTCTACTTCTCAACTCAGGATTCTTTCTCCTCCATCAAACTGTCTCCGAAACTCTAAAACATCTTGACTATTCCAGATACCAACTCATACACTCTTCAACCGTCAATTCACACATTTTTATTGAGTTTCTTCACAAAATACAACTGCAATAAACACCTGGGAAGTGGATAGTAAACAAACAGATATGATTTTTGCCCTTGAGGAGTAAAGGGACTATAACTTGATTTATCTATTTGTCTACATTTTCTACATTATTGTTATACACCCTGGACTAACTATGGCATGCATGGCATTTTTGGTGTAATAATCATAACGTCAAGAGGCTTAGAAACTTCCCAATGTCATATAGTTAATAGATAGCTGAGACAGAATTAAAACAGACACTTCTGAGTCCCTGTCTCAAAATCACAGCTTAGAATCCTGATAAGAATAGAGAAGGATCTAAAAAAATAAAAAGAAACTAAATCAAAAAAGATTTTAGCTCTAAACAAAAGGAATTTTCAGTTATCTTATAAGACAACTAGTAAAAACTAGATCATAGCTGTTACTTTATCAAGCAAGCTTACTCTGAGGCTTGCAGTCAATATTTGTCACACAGGTGCCATATGAAGTTTCAGGTTACATGCAAAGAGATCTATAAGGTAAAGGAGCAGCAGGAGTGAAGAACATAGATTCTGGAATATCTAGAGTCAGATTGCCTGGGTTTACATCCTGATTCTGGAGAATAGCATTTAGCCCCTGCATACTGCAGTTCCTATTAAAAGATGAATCTGACCATTTTATATAAGGAATGAGACGAATACATTGACATTCTGCCATGGGAAAAAGTGAAGAAGGACTACATTTTGAGAAGAAGATAAGAATTCCTATATTATTTGAGGAATTGAGAGCTATGGAGTAGGCAACAGCATACATATGTGTGTCTAGAAGAAAGCTCCAGCTAAGCAATAAATACTAGAGACCTCGGTATCTAGATTATGTTCTTATCCATGAGACTGGGTAAGATCATCAAGGGAACAGACCCAGATGTGGTCAGATTGATGCTTTGGAAATATTACTCTAACAGAGCAGAATAAGAAAAATGAGAGGGGAGGCTGTTAGACCACGTGAAACCTACTGCTATAATTCAAACAGATTATTGAGAATGACTGAACGGTGCATAGGGATAATAATAGAAGCTAAAATTAAAATGTAGCAAAAATATTACAAGAGCCCATCCCCTAACCTCAATTTTGTGATCTGAAGCCAAAGAGGGCAAATATTAGCTTCTTTCTTGGGATTCGTTCCACTGGCTCCATAGAAGAAGCTGGACTTCATCTTAAAACAGAGATAACAAATTTCTTAGTGTTTTAAAGATAAAAACCTCCTCATTGAGTACATCTCCCCACGAGATCATATTAATTTTGCCTTCATCCCACACTTGACATTACTAGCATAACCCAACTCCTATATTGAGATGCTAGAGATGGTTACAAAAAGGACTGTTAGAAAGGTTTCTGATTTTTACTTTCTTTAAGGTATTTTTCTTTTCCAGTAAGTTTGAACAGTTGAAAAATCTGATTTTCCTATTTTTCTGTACTCTTATCCTACAAGTACCTAATTAGGATTCTTTCTTGTACTCAACATGCATCAAGAATCTTATGTGTGTAGGAGTGGTTGTAGATGTGTAAGGGTTTTTTGTTTGTGTATGTGTGTAGTATATGTATGAAAAACCAATGAACAAAGTACATAAGAAAATGCAAAATGAAATAGAGGAAAGCAGAACACACCTTGCTTAGAACACAAAGGGAGTATAAGAGAAGAATGAATGATATTTTGGAGACATACAGGTGAGTGAGGATGTAGAGAAAGGAAAAAAATTAACAATCTCAAATATTCTCTTCGATGTAGGTGATTTGGATTTTATCTGGAGTTCAGGTTCTTAACTGTATGGTACTTAACAGTAGGCGCTTACAATAGCATGGATCTTCTCATGGAATTACTTAAGCTGCTCACATGTGCCTTTCTGTAGATTTTCAAAAGTTTTATATTTGTGAACTTTCCTTAGTATGTATAGACTGTATTTTGAGGGCTTGAGGACGTTGCAGTTTCAAATTGCCTCCATTTTGAAAAATTATTTAAAATAAAATTAGAGGAAAGTAGATATCCACGTTGCACTCTTTCCCTAAGTCATATATTTCATTTGTATATGAGAAGCTAGCAATTCCATAGCATTATTTTAAGACAAGAGAAACAGATTGTCGTGTGTAGCATGGTAGTGTGTACTCCTAAGGAGAGAAGAAATTGATGGCAGTTATCTTGGAAGCTTATCTCAACTCAAGCACTATTCAAAGCTCAAACTTCTCTTCAAGCCCTCTATTAAAAAAGAATCTGTCCCTCTCACGTATGAACCTTATTTCCTACTTCAGTGACAATACTGATGCTCTCTTGTGTTACAACCCACAGTTTTCTGTCCCTTTGCTAAAAATTCTATCATTGGTAGGACAACTACATCTTTTGCTCTGATCTTCCAAGCTCATGTAAGAAATAATACATTTCCCATCCAAAGTAGAACTCATGAGCCCGGAGTGTTCATTCCTGAGCATTTTCCTTCAAGTCATCATTCTCTCTTCTATCTTAAACTGCTCACTTATTCTAATCTCCTTCACTTAGCCTATGGCACATGTCTGTCCTCATCCCAGAGCATGTCGCCATGTTGATCAAAAATTTCCTAAATATTATTCTCACTCTCCTTAGCACAACATTTTTGAAGTGAGGTCTACACTTCCTCTTTCACACTTTCCCTAGGATTATTGTCTCAGCTCCCTACAATATCCCTACCACTCCCAGCTTTTATCCCTACCACTCCATTAAAACTTTCTTGAATAAGCTTTTTTTAAAAAGCGTCCAACTTTATAATACTCAAAGTATTTATCTAACTGGACATTTTGCAATGGATAAATTCCCACACCCCAAGAATTTATCTACTCCCTTAGTTTCTTTAGTGTTCTTCCTACCTAACAATTCAGAATTCTTCCATCTTTGAGGGTTTCTTTCCCTACACACATCCCTTAAGTATTTCTATACTTTGGAGACCAATTGTTCCCTATAATTTGTATTCCTCCAAGAGGAGCACACCTATTCTCATGGACTTTTACCATATCTATGCTAATAGAGCTCAATTCAGAACTTCCAGCCCACATCTCTCACTCAATCTGTGTGTTCCCTTTCTGCCTTGCTCTGTCATGTTAAATATTTTAATATTAAATATTTGACATGCCCTAAGCCAAACATGTCATTCTCTATAGACCAAAACTACATTTTCTCTTATGTTCTCTGTTAATTGGGGTTCATGGTCATCTACCCAGTAATACAACCTAAATATGTAAATCATTCTTGACCCCTTATTTTCCCTCATGAGTCATATGCAATCATCTATCAAGTTCTGTCAGATTTTTAACTAACACTTTCTCAAATCTCTTTTCTTAAGGCCAGTCCATGCTGTCACTCATGCCCACATATTTGTCTTACAAAGTACTTAGGAGTATTCTAATTAGTCTCTATGTATGTCCTCTAATAAGATTCAGTCTCAATCCCAATACAAGATTTTATAAGTAAAATATAAAATTGACCAGGTCAATTCTCTATTGAAATTTATTCCTTACTAATCTTAGTATCTGTCATGAGACCAAACTTTTTAAATCCTTGAGCCAAGGAACCCTAGTTCCTCCAGTAAGTAATTATATGAGATACTAATGAGAATTTGGATCCAACACACTGTCAGGAGTGAAACGCCTCTCAGTTCATGTGCACTTATTTTGTTTAAGAAAAACTAAAATCTTCAGAATCCAAAAATCAGTAATTTCAAACTGAATTTTAAACAAAAGATGGAGTCACATTTAGGACAGAGATATAATAATTTTGCAGCAGTAGTTTTAAGAACTGAATTTTATGTAGTATATATCTTTCATATGTGTATTAGGTAGTGATAAGAAAAAAAATCTGTTATGAAAGCCAGTAATATATGGTAAGTCTTTGATGTTTTGACTTATTCTGAAACATTCTATCTCCAAAGTTATTACATCATGCAACAACAGGACCAAAAAGAACTACAAAACATAAATACTGAAGAATCATATTTTCACTTATATGCAAATTAGAAATTCTAAGCCAATTTTTATGCTTTCTTAGTCTGAATTTCATTACAAGCAAATTAAATTTGCTTTAGGATGTGACTTTACAACAAGAAAAATAATTTTGACAATTGTAAGGACCTGCAAATAATTACAGATATATCTATATAGCTATACTGTTTTATATATCTATAAAGAGATAGACAGGTTGGTATACATATATGAACAAATGTCTCTGGCATAACATTTTCTTTCACTTTCCAGATGTCTCTAACATAACTCTGTCTTCATGCTAAACACAGATACTTCACTTAAAGACCTTGACTGCAACAGTAGTGTAAGGAGCAACATATGTTAGTATATACAATGTATGAGATAGATACCATAATTCTCTCAGTTTTACAGAAAAGAAAAGTTAAACTCAGAAGTGAATGATATTACCTAAGAACACACAGGTGGGAAGAGACAGTGCTAGGATTATAGCTTAATAAATCATCCCAGAAGATGCTTTTGACCACTAACTTATGCTACCTGTTTTTCCCTCTCTCCCAATTCAATTTCAAGGCTTTAACTACTGCTACATCCTAGTTGCCAAGCTTATTTCTAATATCTCTATCACCAGTCCATTGACTATACTTTGCCAAAGTGATTCATTTAAATCCAGGCTGCTATAACAGAATATTATAAACTGGGTTGCTTAAACAACCAGGGGGTTGGAAAATCCAAGATCAAGGCACCAGACGGTCCAGAGTATAATGTGGGTCCCTTTCTGGTTCACAGATTATTGGCCTCTCCTTGTATCCTTACATGGCAAAAAGCCGAGAGAAAGGAAGCAAAATCTCTTACTTCTTTTAATTAAGGCATTAATCTCATTAATGAGCACTCCACCCCCAGGACCTAATTATCTCCCCAAAGCCCCACCTTCTAATGCCATCACCTTCAGGCTTCAGATTCCAGAATATGAATTTCAGAAATTAATACATCCAATCCATTTCTGATCTTTATAAATAGTAAATTTATTGATGTCAGATCTTTAAAGCCATTGAAAAATGACTCCTTATTCTTTTATTTAAAAAAATGTAATTTCCTGCCATGACTTTCAGCATTAGGCTTTTTTGCACATTTCTATCCTTATTCCTGACTCTGCCCCATAGTCTTTGTTCTAGTCCTACAGAGCTAAGTGCCCATCACCCCAGAGCATGTGATTATTCTTTGCCATATTACTTCTACCTAAGGAGTTCCTTTTATTTTTCCAGGTCTCAGATATCTGTAAAGTATCTTTTCCCTCCCCCATTTTCCCAGACCATTCTTTGAACCTCTCTTATGGGATACTTATATTGTACAGTCAGTAGGTTTGTAGTATTGTTTCCCCACCATACTGTGGGGACAGGTGCTGTATCTGTTTATCTTTGCCTTCAGTCCTCAATGAATTCAAAGTGTAAATGAGTAGGTCAGAAAAGTATAGTATGAGTGCTTGCTCTGTCACTTAAGACACAACTTTATTGCTCATTTGTAGAATGAAATAATGGCAGTACTTTTGTATATCATAATTTTGTGAGGATTAAATGGGATTAGCACAGCATATGACATATAGTATAATAAAGAAATGTTAGAATATCTTTTTATTAGTAGTAGTACAGAGTATATAAATCCTAGTGTTCAGACAATTACCATTCTTTAATTCTGGATCTTATTTTGATAAGTGCAATAATTACATGTTGTGTCTATTCTCCTTTGGAGCAATCTTTCCACTGAGTGAACTCAGTCAACTAGACGGTTACAATTTTCAGGAAAACTAATATTCTCTAAGTGAGAGTAGCACCTAGTTCCCTCACTATGGTACTACACATAGTATCCTGTCCAGATGCTGTGCTTGACACCATCATGAAAAATAGTCCTTAACACTTGGAAAACTTATGTTCTTATTTGACATACAGTAATTTCAGCAAGTTTTCAGCTTCCAAAGAATTCCTCAAGGGATGGCCAGTCTACTGATAAGCTACACCAAGAATTAGACCTAGCTGCTTCTGAAAAGGATTGTTTTTCTTCTAATTTGGAGTAGGCGTTTGTTTCATCATATTTATTTACTAGAATATCCTGTGCAAACTTTGTTTCTTAGACTGACATTTTGGATTCAAAACACTGGAATTTCCTACCACCAGCCCACCAAGGTGGCGTTCTCATCACAGCACTGTTACAGAATATCTTTTTAAAGGGATTCATCGTGTAGTTTCTCCATTTATTTAGCATCTGACATTAGGAACTTCATTTTAACAAATCTGAATGTTAGATTCCCCATCTCTAAAACTAGATAGGTCATGTCTTATGTGAAGGAATGCAATCATCAGAAATCATATTTGCAAAGTAATTTTGTGCTGTGGAAATCATATCATTTGTGCATAAATTATGCTCAATAAGAGTAGGTATCACTTATTCTTAATTAATCCTGTGAAGAGCAATTTATCATGAATTCCTGAACATGAGTCTAAAGAGTAATATTTTTTCACAATCCTGACTATTGGTTTTCTTAAGAATTTGAGAGAATCAAATGTTTCTTTACGTATTACCTATTCTCCCTATATCTTGGCATCAACACTTAAGGAGTCACTAAATGAAAAGAATAACTGTTAAAAGATAATATCTGATAACCTAACCAATATAATAATTTAGCTTTAGATTTGAAAGTCTATTATTTGAATTAGGGGATCTTATTTGCATGTTCATTCAGTTATTCAGTGACTACTGAACATTTGATCAGACATAAAAAATATCTCATAAATAGTTTGTAATCAAGGAGGTCAGAAAAAGTAGTAAATTGACATACCATGATTAAAAGCAATAAGGCTATAGCAAAGGTAATTGAGAAATGAGAATTAAGCTTCCCAGGCAGTGCAAGAGTAGTTAAATGGAACTGGGAATGGTAATACTTGAATTAGTACTAGTTAATCAGAGAGCATTACTTAGACAGCAAGGGACATTACAACATCAACCCAGGACCAGGCAAAACAGAGTAGGAGAAGTTTGCAAGGAAGTATAAGTAAAGAGCGGGGCTCATGGTGAAGAAAGGTCAACCAACAACTAAGGTGGATATTTGAAAAGCATGGGATTTATGTGCAAAATAGGAACTTAGGAATGTTCCAAATGCACAGTTCGAAATCTACCTAGAAAATTAGCTTAAGGTAAAAGATGCTCCCTGAAGGCCAGACTTGACAGTTTACACCTGTAATACCAGTTACTCAACAGGCAAAGATCAGGAGAATTGCAATTCCAGGCCAGTCCAGGTAATAAAGTTTGTAAGACTCCGTCTCACCCAGTAGTTAGTTATGGTGCCACACACCTGTCATCCCAACTATTTGGAGAAGTGTAAATAGAAGGATCACAGTCCAGGCTGAACAAGCACACTACAAGACCCTATCCTAAAAACAACTAAAGCAAAAAGGAATCGAGATATGGCTCAAGTAGTAGAGCAATGCCTACCTAGCAAGCATGAGGCCTTAAGTTCAATCTCCAGTACCACCACAAGGAGGAAAAAAGCTTATAATAATTCTTGCAGGTACAATGGAGCCTCAGAAATTACTAGCATTAAAATTCAAACCAACATATAAACTCTGTAGTCTTTTATGAATCCTCCTTCCTCTTGTGGAGATTGATTGATCATTTATGACAATATTTTCTCAGCAAAAAGAATCCTTGACCTAATAGTGATGGTTTATGTTTATCATGAATAAAATATTGACTTGTTTCTTTCTCCATTAAAACTCCTTTGTAAATTACAGCTGTCTATGAAATTGAGCTGAATATGAAAGCATCAATTTTTGTTGCTGCATAGAAATGTTTAAACAATCAAATGTATAAGTCCCCCAGGTCAACAAAAACTCAGTTTATAAAAGAAGCAGAAAATGGATGATTGAGCATAAGGCCTGACCCTTTGATCAAAAAAGATGAAATTTCAGAAGAGTCTAATGGTGGTTACCAGAGGCTAAGATGGAAGGGAGGTAAGAGGAGACGGGGAGATGTTAAAGAATTCATAATTACAGTTAGATAAGAGAAATACATTTCAAGAGATATACAGTTAATGATGATATATTGTATTCTTGAAAAAATGTAAAGAGAAATCAGACATGGTGGTATATGCCTGCAATCCTAGCACTAGGGAGGCTGAGGCAGCCTCCCCAGTGAGTCTGAGGCAACTCAAACTGTGGTTGTGAGTTTGAGGCAACCCTGAGCTAGATAGTGAGACCCTGTCTCAAAAATCAAATGTGCAGGGTAAATGCTTTTGTCTCATCATAAAAGTAACTGTGTGAAGCAATGCATTTGTAACGAGCTAGACTTAAGAATCCTACAATGTACATACACTTCAAACCCTCATGTTGCACATGATAAACTCACAGTGTTTTCTGATAAAATACGCCAAATTTGTGTTTTTTAAATAAAAGACAAAATTAATTTTTTTGGTCTATGACAACTTATATAAGAATCCAAATTATTTTAATACAACTTCCACATCCCTTTCAATTTTCCTTAAAATTTTCAAAGAGCAAAAACTCTAGTTATTTTAAAAAGGTGAAATCTACCCTATCGTGGATACAAAACTACTCAGTACAGAAATGCACAAGACCAGGGCATTAAAGGGTCTTTAGCTACTTGTTTCGGAACCAGTCAGTCTCCATGGAAGCATTTCCCCAGCTCGGTGCATAAGAAAACTCATAATGACATTGAATTATGCTTTGTAGCCAGACACATGCCTGGGACAAGGAAATTTGATTTAATGTCCCTTAGAGACTGGAGCCATCTTTCTTCTTGTCCCCAGTCTGCTTGTTTAGAGCTTGCTTTGCCAGGAAGTGTGCCTGTTGTTTTTTTGACAGTCTACTCTGAGGAACAGGCAGCAGCCCCCTAAAGCATTCTCTCCATCTTCTCAGAAAGGAGCATGTGAAATTTCAATTGTACAGCATCTTGAGAAAGGCTCTGCCTTCTATTACAAGTTGTCTGAGAGTGGCTCCAAGAGTACTTGCTGAATAGAGCCATGTGTCAGAGTAGTGTGATTTCGAATGGGTGAGGCAGAAACCTTAGGAACGTTATTTGACTTTCCATGAGTTCATTGTCAAATGACCTCAGGCATGTCACAAGCAGAATCTAAAAAACGGTCACTAACTTAAGATATTATTATAGTTTCTAAAGGAGTGAAATAAGCCTTACCATCTAAAGCATCAGTTATGTTTTTTGATAATAATACATATCTTGTACTGGAAAATGTCCAACATTTCATTGATTAGTTGGTTAACCTTTTTTTCTTATATGGTTATTTTTTAACATTTTAATTAGTATATAATACTTTTGCAGGGAGTTTCATTGTGACATCTCCATTTATGCTTACCAGGTACCCTGATTTATTTCATCCCCTCCATTATTCTTCCCCTTTCTTCTCCCCCTTCTTAAGATGACTTCAACAGGTTTCAATGTTCCACATTCATACATGTAAAAAACACATCAACCATATTCACCCTCCTTTGCTCTTTCCTTAACATTGCCTGTTTTACATTTCTGTCTTTCATTATGTGTCCATCATTCATGAGGTTTTGCCTTGATATTCTACCTGTAAATATATTGTATTTTAATCAGTTTAACCCCCTGTATTATCCTTTCTTACCCTTTCTCCCCCTTTCCCCATATTGTTTGACAGTTTTCAGTGCATTAACCTTGTGCTGAAAAATTGGGGTTTTCAAGAAGATAGTACACTCAGAAGAGTTTGGGTTCATGTAACAGACAGGTGGATAGGCCTGACCTCCAGCTAAGATAAGGCTCCAAGAGCTTGGAGTGAAGATGAGCAGAATGAAAGCCAGTGGGACCCAGAAGTCTTACATCATCAAATAACTTTCTCATTTTGTTGCCTAGCTAGTTTAGTTTACCTCTGAACTTCAGTTAGGCCTCTTATGAATCCTGAGTTATAATCTGAGACATTACAATTCTGAAGTCTGAGACAGTTCCTTCCCACAACGGTGTAGTGACTAACAAAATGTGCTCTTAAGCAACAACTGCTATTATACGCAGTAATGGTAGGCATCATTTGTTTTTTAATTCCTTTGAATAGCGATGTATTAGTGAATATATAAATGTATCTAATTATAATATTTCCATATTTTTTTCTCATGAATTATATATTGGGTTCCTTATAGTTTTGAGGGTCAATTATCAGGTAGTCAGTATGAATGAAAAGGTAGGTTGGTATGAGTGGTGTTCCAGTAATAATGATCATGTTGATAAACCAATAGTAGTAATAAATATATAACTAGTCAAAGATTATCTTTTGGTCAGAAGTGTATGGATTTGAGGAATTTAAGGTAGTATAAGCAATGAGTAGTGAAGAAAGGGGGAGAGAGAGAGCACAAGAGAGAGAGATTGAGAAATTACTGGCTGAACAGAATAGAACTGAAGACATAAGGACTCAAATTAAAAAGCTATCATGAATGAAGGTTTATATTTCTGTAGCCATGGTGTCTTCATTTTTCTTGCAGCTTTGAGCCCATTGGTAAGAAATAATTTATCAAGAGCTCCTCTTTGCTCAAACACTGGAAGAATCAGACCAGAGTCTGATTTCCAAATCCAGCTTATTGCAATGAGCAGAATGTACTGCCTGATCTCGTATTAGGCACCCTTCCCTGATGTCTGCTACTGCCCTCCTTTCGTCCACCTTACCATCATGAAAGGGTCAACCATTACAAAATGGGATTCTTGATTGTGAATTGAGGAGAGGTAGGAACAATGGCAGAGTTGAGTTACTTTTTCCCAGGTCAATTAACTGACATGATGCAGAGCTTGGAACAAACCTAGACTATTTATCACCTGAGTTCATACTAATTTCCTTAGTTTTGTTCCTGTCATTTAAAATGCTCACTGGTGTCTCGGGGCTGAATTCGGTGAATGCTGTAGTCAGGACTAAGTGAAGCTGGGCTCCTTTTACATGAAGATCTACACCAAGCACCATGAAAGGACAGAAGGAAAATGGTAGGCCAGTGGTTCTCTGCCTATCCATTGAGGTGGCTTCAGAAAAACATTTACAATCAGTGCCTTTCAAACACTGCACACAAATCACCTAAAGTTCTTAGCACGAAGCAGATTCTGGTTCGGTACTTGAGGTATGGAGCCTGAGAATCTACATTTTTAGCAAACTCCCAGGTAGCAGACACCAAGGATGCAGGTCCCATCCCAAGACCACACAACGTAAAAAAGGTTTTAGTCAAAAAGAGCTAGGAAAAATTCAAGCAGCAAAAATTTTGCTGTTGCTGAAGCTTTCCCACAGCTACACCAATAGAAGTTTCCCTGACAAGCTCATGCCAGGTTTGCAGCTACACCAGTCCAATGAATAACTACAAGCACAGAAGCTGACTGGCCCAGCTACCAAAGAGCATGTGCTAGAAAAAAAAAACAAAAAAAAACCTCCCAAATTATACATGGAGGTTACCAGCAGTCAATTTCTTTTGAGTTTGTATTATTTGGTTCCAGAATGATATTTCCTTTCCTTACTTCAATTTTGGAGAAATTTACCAGCAATCATAGTGAGTAGAATTTTTATATAAGTTGCTGAGTTTAGTATTGGTATTGTTTCTGACAGTATGAGTTTCTTACTTTTTTCGGTAGTACTAGGTCTTGTGCGTTGGTAGAATTCGGGGTCCTGTACTTGCTAGGCAGATACTCTACCTCTTAAGCAATGCCCCCAGCCTATATATGAGTTTCTTTAGTGCTGTTCTTTCAGGAGCTCAGGGTCTAATTACCTGAGCTATTACCATTACTCCATGTTGGGTGCTGAAATATGTTAGGTACCATATGAAATGAATTATACATATTATCTAAGTTTATCCTTACAAAAACTCAAAGCCAGGTGCTATTTTTACTCCCCACTTAAAGTGATGATCTGAGGCTAAATCAGGTTATATGAACTGACTTAGTACTGCCCAATACTGTGTAATACTGATTTATATCCTTCACCAAACATTTCACTTGCTTTGCTGTCTGCATTGATACCCTTGTCCCCTTGACTAGCTTAGGAAAGTTAAGAAGAATAAACCATGATAGTTCAAGCTCAGCATGGCTATCCCATTCTGTTAGAAATTGGATGGGAGAGGGAAAGATGAAGAAACTCATTACTTTTTCTTTATAAAGCTTCTAGATTTGTTCTCACATTCTAAGTATTTATTACTTTCATTTAATAATTGTATATATTTTTCTCTTTGGAGATGGAACAAGGATTCTTCTAAGATAGAGTTGAGAACTGTACCAAGTATCTCTAGACTGGACAGGCTTATAAAATGTTTCTCTATTAACAACTTAACTCACCTGAATGACAGTTCTGCTTCACTGCTTTGGGTATTGAGAGTTGCCTTAGTGGCATCACTGGTGGCTCCAGGTGGACTCTTGGTATATTTCCCACTTCATATGCATAAGCTAGCTCTATTGGCATCCTAGGGCCAGAAAGTATGCTAATACCCCAATCCCTGGAAGAACCAAGTGAGATGAAATTTAGCAAGCACACAGCTGCACTTAATGAGAGTATGCCAAGGTTCCTGTTGAAACTTGAAAATTTTATTGAAGACAAATCTAGAAGCTTTATAAAGAAAAAAGTATTTATTTTATAAATGCTTATAAAATTTGCTATTTTTGTGACAAAAGATAATCAGTTTTGTTGCTGGTTTTCTCCCTGTTTTCTTCTTCTAGACTGAGCATGTTCCATTCATCTTAGTCATCATATATTTGGAATACAATATTACTGTATTATGAAACAGTATCTATAATCAAAGCTGATTTTAAATAACACCTGGATTCATTGGGAAGATGGTCAGAATTCTACATCCAACTGTAGTCATCTTTTTTTATAGATATACCTATATTCTCAGTATCTCTCTAACCCTCCCTCTCTCTCTCTTCCTTTCCCTCTACCCCCTCTGTCTCTTCTTTTCTATCCCCCTTGCCCACCCTCTGCCATTACCCCTCACTCTTGTTTTCTTCTATTGAGTCAGACAAATAAACTCACCAAAACACATTTCCTTTTATATTGTATCTGACCTGAGGCCTCAGAGAAAAGACTCAAAATGAAAATAGAAATCAAATCAGATCCATAAACAGATGCCAGAGGGTATGATAAAATAAACGACAAAAAGACTGATGCAAGCATCTCATTTTCTTCACAAAATGACTTTCAGTTTGAACAATGGTTTGCTTTTGAGGTCTTTGTCCTCTAGTGACAATGAGGAGGAAAATTGTTTCAAGTGATAAACTATGCTGGGAGCTAGAGAGAAGCAGATGGGCCCTGACCATGTTGCTGTGGTTGGTCACAGACCTCAGCACCTTGGCCTAAGTGAGTTGTGCCAATTTCACACAGGTCTGTGTCCAAAAGAGTGCTGGTGAGAAATCAGGTTTCTCTGACTTTGCTTCTGAGAACCCATCCTAACCAGCACACCTGTCAGCACTCCTACAAGCAGAAGTTACTTGATGTCTCATTTAAGAGTGAGGGCTGAGCTCCAACTTGCTGCGGAGGAGGGAGATAAGAACAGTGTAAACAGGCAGTCCTGAGGTGAGCCACAGCTGTCTGCCACCCCTGAGGAGCAAAATGAACTTGGTAAGGCTTCCTGTTGTTTGATGTCTTATAAAAAACACATGTCATATGAAATAGCATGAGAGTATGTTTACTTCCAAATGTGCCTGGTAAGAGGAAAGCACGTTACTTTATCACTTCCAATTATAGTCATGGAAGCTCATCCCAATAATGCAATTGATGACCAGAGAAGGTAGACAGAATCTATCCATGTCATTGGAAACGAGAGAGAGAAAGAGAGAAACAGCCCATGATTTACAAGGAACACAAATTTCCCCAGTATTAACCTTGCATGTTATGCTTGTACTATAGCCTTTCATGTAGAGTGTGAAGGGATTTCAATAGGTCAAACAGCAATAAATATATTCTTCTAAGATTCTACATGTACTCCATCCCACCACTAACTTCTGCTAGTCCCACCCACCATTCAAAGGCTGAAGAGCACAAGACCACATGTATGATTTTCAGTTCTTACATTTCTTCATTATGAAAAAATAAATCCCCTAGACTTGGTCTGTCAGAGTGGCTCAATGATTATAAAGAATATAACTGATTACGGGCACTGGAGAAGTTAGGTAACTAGATAAGTGGGCATGGGATGGCCACCTTGGATGGTGTCAGGTAACTGTACTACATACAAGCTGTTTTAGCTCAAGGAGTGCTGAGTATAGACAATGGGGTTTAATAAATTTGTCATCATTTCATGGCTGATCTGGCTTTGGAAAATACAAAGAACACTGGCCTCTGAGCTTATAGAGTTCATCAGTTTTGCTGAGGGTGACAGAAAAAGTCAGTAACTGTTAGATAAATGATTGACAGCTGATTTAAAAATTTAACCTGAAGAGTTTCTAGAAAAACATTTTTATGCAGAAATGGAGATGAGGGTGGGTGACTCTAAATGGTGGTCCTCTCTTAATTAGTAAACCTTAATTAACTTTGAATGTGGACGATAGGTGATGTTTAATAAATGCTGGGGAAATCCTCAATGTATTCAGCATATGTAACTGTTACTCCTTTCACAAACAGCAGGTGTTGGTCCCTCAGGACACTGTATAAGAGAGGCACTTGCATGCTCACACCATTATTTAATCATATTAGTCACATTAGCACAAAGTGGGCTGACTCAGGCAACTGTTAACAGTTTCTGATAAAATGTAAATGATTGTTTATAATTAAAAGTACAATTAATTATGTTCTTTTAAAATTTATAGATCAACTGCTTGAAAAAGCTACATATAGTTGCCTGTAACTAAATAGTGGCAGAGATTTTATCTCAGCACTTACTAACATAATGTCATTGCTGGTTTTGATCCCTCTGTGTCCTTTGTCACTTGTTTCATTGTATAAACAGAGGGCTGCCAATGAACAGGTCTGTGGCCTTCACGGGAGCAAGTGGTTTCATTCATGTGTTTGGTCTTATCCATATGAATTTGTACTGTCATGCTCCATGTTGCATTTTATGTTCTCTCATAGTGAAACATAAAGTGAGTATGAATTCATATGGTGATGTAGAAAAACTGACCTTTGGGTGCTCAACAGGTATTTAGTCATGGGTTCAACAGCTTCCCCCAGAGAAAGGAAAATGGGCAGCCAGTCTCTCCGTGCTTTCAGAGTCTGTGCTCTGGCCTAAAATCAAATCAGATCTACAGAAAACCAAATACCTGCAAGATGCTCTGCAAACTGCCTTTACTGAGTTTCTTTTGACATGATGACATCAGACTATATTTAGGATTTTTCTATGAAATTGCTCTGTGAAAACTTCTGCTACATCTATTATAGGTGTGCCAGTGTGGACACCATCACCTTCCACAGTGTCCTGTTTACAACAATCCTGGGAGTGGTTTCCATCTGGTCTTAGTACCAAGAATGGTTGTGCTTCTCTTGGGCAATGGTCTGTTTGTGCTTTTATCTCACAAATAGTGGGCAATGAGTAACTGGCCATATTTTCCGGCAGATATAAATGTGTTTTCTTCCGTGCTTTCTGAAAATGTATTCTCAAGTGTCCTGAAGCTATCTAAAACTGTCCCCCATTTTGTGTTTTTATTTCATGATAACCTTTTGAAAAATTACCTAAGGGCTTGTTAAGAAAGGGATAAGCAAACTTTTTCTATAAAAGGGTCACATGGTAAATATTTTAGACTTTGTGGGCCACATGTGTCTCTTTCTCCCCCAACACTTAAGATCGTAAAAACCATTCCTAAAGA
Organism: Castor canadensis; assembly: GCF_047511655.1. Lineage (NCBI taxonomy): Eukaryota > Metazoa > Chordata > Mammalia > Rodentia > Castoridae > Castor > Castor canadensis. Next base: position 139,593,959 of record NC_133394.1, read on the forward strand.
AATAGTAGACTGGATTTGAGTCACAGACTGTTATTTGCCAACACCTTTTGTAGGATTACCAGATGACCTTGTATTTCTAAAACCTGCCATGTGATTACTGGGTCTTCACGCTTGTTTTAGTGCTAATGTGTGGGTTGATACCAAATAACACTGTTTGCCCTGACATGCACTAATGAGAAAATAAAGACTAACATTACCTGTAAATGACACGTTTGGTCTCAGTGAAGCCCCAGCTTTATAAATTCAGTTCAACAAATGGAGGTTTCAGAGTCATTCCAAATATGGTGAGAGAATTAACTGAGTCCACAGCCCCAGTGGTGGCAGAACCATGCCATTCCACGTTCCATATGCAGTGCAATTCTTTTCCATATTCATTCACATTGTGAATTAAATCTGTTTCATATTCACATTGTTAGGGGCAATTTTGTTTCAGTAAAATAGCAGCATTAACATATTAGGTGAATGTAGTTAGTTTGATATCAGTTGTCTGTGATGTGATTTGTTCTTGTACCTATGTAAGAACATTTCAGATTCCCAATTCTTGGTTCTGTGCATAATTTAATTAGTTAACTAATTATTATACATGAAGCTCTTAGAAGATAGCATGCTTTGATCACCCTATACCTTGTTCATTTATACATATTTAAGTAAGGAATGATAAAAATAATTTTAAAACATTAAGAAAGTAATCAAGAGAAGATTATACTAGGAAAGATTCCTATATATTTTTCAAAGTTCAGAAAAATAAGAATAGCTATTAAAATATGCATTTTTAAGGGAACTAGAAATGTGCCTCAGAGGTAGAGCACTTGCCTAGCATGTATTAGGCCCTCAGTACAATCCCTAGTGAAAGTGAGAGAGAGAAAGAGACAGAGACAGAGATAGAGAGACAGAGAGAGAGAGAGAGAGATGCATTTTATCCTTCTGCTTTGGTTTTTACTGTAAGAATTTTTTTTGGAACAATTTTTAACCTCTAATACCTCTTCTCCTCCCTGCACACACATTCATGTACCCCATGACAAATGTATTTTAAATTTAAACTTCTTTTTAGGAGTGAAAGTAAAACATGGCGTGGTCACAGATTAAAAGGGCAGATGTTATATGTGATGGAGCCACAAATCAAAGCACAACTTCCGGAGTTTCTGATTTACAGATTTGGAATGGGCCTAAGAATTTGCTTGTCTAAGTTCCAGGGCATGTGGCTGCTTCTGACCCAGCATCCATACTTTGAGAATTGTTCATTTGAAATAGTGATAGTAAAGAAAAAAAAAATGTACTCAGTGTCGCAAAGATGAAATATGAGTTGATGAGGGGAGAAGAAGGATTTGGGGCTGAGTCCAAGGTCTGACTCTGTACTATGCAATCACTAAGGTGGAGAAGGTAAGAGGAGGAACATCTGCCAAAGACCAGAGAAAAATTTGTGTTGAGGGACTGTGTTGCCTGGAGTGATGATGCTACATGAACACGCAGTTACTAAGAAGGTAGGTAGTAGTGTTTGTGGGTAAAAAGTGATGTCTAGACTGATAACATTTCAGAAGTCACCATAATAAGAGGTAGAAATCACAGGGCATATGAGAGAGAAAATGTGAAAAATAAGTGAAGGCCCAGAATAGAACTAAAGGTAACACTAACAGAGACACTTTGAGTGAAGTAATTTGATGAATTCTTTAAAACTGTATCCATAAAGGAAAGTAAAGGGCCTCCTTTCTCTGCGTAGGGAGCTGTAGAATCTCATAGGCCTACAAAATGGCTAGTTATTTACTCAAGTGTTGCACAGCACATATAAATAATTTTCCCCTGGAGGAAAGAAATAAAAGAGAAATTAGCTAAAATAACTGAGTAAAGTCATTGCCATGCCTCAAGAACTCGTCACTTAAAAAAATTGTCATTAATATTTTGAAAATTATGATAAGGAAAAATTGAGACAGAAATATAGATCAATAAAATACTCATATTTACATGATGCAATAATGTGCAACTTCAAAACAAATGAACTAGATCTATATGTGGATACATGCATGATCAAATATGCCTACTGAAAAATCACAAACTTCAGAATATCTGTCTACATTATTTATGACAAAATTCATACAAAACTCACAAAACCAAACATATATTTTGTAGATTCTTTGCCACACAGTTTTCTGCCTTCTCATTATTTTACTTTGAAAGGTACTGGAAGCTAGAAGTTTGGCTTGGCACAGGTTCTTTCCTGGAGCCCTAGGCAGGAGCATCTGCAAAGCCTTGCAGATGCCTTGGTTTTGAATTTCTGATCTACAGAACTGTGGGAGACAATAAATTTATGTTATTGTAGCCCACATGCTTTGTGGTACTATAACCAAGACATGCATGGAACAATTTATTCTTATGGCTATATGATATTTTATTCAATAAACATTCCACAATGTTTAGTCATCTTCCTGTCAATGAACATGTGAGTTTTTCCCAGTATTTTTCTCCAAAGATGTGTGCACCAATGGGAACCTTTTCTACAGGTTTCCAAGTACACAAAAGTGAGACTAATTCTAGCAAAATTTCCAAAGCAAAAAGATATCTTGGGTCATGGAGTTTGCACATTTTACTTGATAAATGGGTTTACAAAGAGAAAGTGGCAGCATACAATCTAGAAGTAGGCTATAAATAGTCCTTTTGATCTACATTCTACCCTATACTGTTATTGCCTGCAATGTTTCATATTTTCTACAGAAATATAAAAAGTAAAATGTGATCTGGAGTGATACCTAGAAAACTCAAAATGTTGGTTACTTCTGTATGAAGGAAAGACAGGAGGAGGGGAAGTGAAGGAGGAAGGAGAGAGGCAGAAATAAAAAGAGGGAAGGAAAGAAGAAGGAAGAAAGGAGCAAGGAGGGAGGAAAGGAGGGAAGGAAGAGGAGAGAAAGGGAAAGATTTAAAAGAAAGGGAATTCTGTATTTAATGGCATATATGTGTTTAAGATTGGAAACACAAAATCAGATATTTCTGCACATGTTTTTCAGATATTTAATATCAATTCTGGATGTTTTCTTTTAAGTTCATTCAGGTTTTAGTTCATTCTGAGTAATTTGTTAACCCTAAACATTGTTTTGTTTTACCTCTTACCCATGCCCTATATGAACTGCTCCTAAAGAGCAGGTGGGAAAAATTCATTTCCCTTGAAGTGATTAGTAAAAAATAAACTAGAAAGAAGAGATGGCCTATAAAATGCTATCATACAAAATAAATAGGAAAATGCAAGAAATTCAAGTCACAAAGTAGTCTGTAAAGAAAACAAATTGCAACAAAAGAAATGAAAACTGTAATAAGATATTTTGTAATAAAATTTAAAACAAACAAATGAACAAAATATACTAAAACATACACTTAAGTAAGAAATCAGGAAAAAGATGATTGCTCAACAAAAAGCATGAAATGCAGAACAGCAGTTTCCAGGGAAAAAGTAAAAGAAACCAATGTATCACACAAAGTGAGGGAAAAGGAAAGAATACTGAAGTGTAGAGAGGATGGAAACAGCATATATGCAAATGAAATCAGCATAATGAACACAAAAAAATACTTTTTGAATAAGCAGGGAGGAAGAAAGGGGGAATGGGAATTTAATGGAGAGGTGGTCTTGTTAAGGTACACTGTACACATGTGTGGAATTACCACAATGAACCTCCCATATTATTAATGTATGATAAATCAAAATTTTAATAAAATTAAAATCAATAGGAAAGAAAACACTTTACTGCTTTTACAGTAGGGAATATAGATGAAAAAGGAAGAGTGTGGTGGAAAAGGTTAAAAAGAAATTATGCTTACAGGTATTAGAAGGACAAAATGATTTGATAAATGTATATGGGCAAAGAATACATTAAGGAATGCCCTAAAATAAAGATAGGAAATAATGGAATAGAATTACTATTTTAAAACATAATCCAATAAAATGCTCCTGGAGCAATAAATTATTTAAATCTTCATGCAATGAAGATTTCACTATACCTTAGTGAAAATTTATTCATATGATGAACTTTAAGGCATATCCTAGTAAATTTACATGATATAAGAAAAAGAAACTCTTTGGAGCAGCCAAACAAGCTCCAAAAACAACATTATTGAACCAAGGTAAAAGGTGAAATACAAATCAATTCATCTTGAAATTTATAACAAATCTGAGGAATGAAAGGTTTTAAACAATGAACAGTAGTTTAGTGAAATAACAAGCACTATTCACAATAGCTAAGCTATAGAAACAGCCAAGATGTCCACAACTGATGGATTAAGAAATCATGGTATTTATATACAATGGAATTTTATTCAGCCACAAAGAAGAATAAAATTATGTCATTTGCAGGTAAATGGATGGAGCTGAAGAACATCATCTTAAGTGAAGTTAGCCAGGTCCAGAAAGCCAAAAACTGCATGTTTTCATATGTAGAATATAGACCAAATACAAATACAAGCAATATTATGAAAAACAGGTCATGCTAAGGGGAGGTAACTAATGGGTAAGGAAGGGTAAAAGAAGGAAGTTAGGAAGGTGAATATGGTTGATGTACTTCCTATACAAGAATGAATATAGAATTTCTAAACCTGTTAAATCGTCTTGAGAAGGGGACTAAAGTAAAAAGGAGAAAAATAGAAGTGATGAACCAATTCAGATTATAATACATATGCACATGGAAATGTCACAATGAAACTTTCCGTTTAGTTATTTTATACAAACAAAAATGTCTTTTTTCAAAACTGGAGAACAGGAAGGTAAAACAAGTCATGTCTGTGGTTTGGCACCGATGGAAGGGGGGAGGATGTAAGGAAAGGGTGTCAGAGTGTGAATATGATTGAAATATTATATAGTCATATATAAAAATGGAAAAATGAGACCTGTTCAAACTGTTGCAAGAATGGGGATGGCAGGGTAAAGGAGAATGATGGAGGGGGTGAAGTCAACTATGACATATTGTAAAAACTTCGATACATGTAACAATGTATCCCTGGAACAACAATAGTAATAATAATAAAAGATTTTTTTTAAAAAAACAGGCATATGGGGATTGTCTATTACAGGGATTGGCTCATGGTCTAATCAAGAGAAATCAGAAATAGCATTTATTAGGAAAGAAGCTGGAGGAAAAATTCCTCATTAGCCAGATTTTTCATAAACTCTGTGCTAACTATAGCTGAAAGTTTCAAATAGTTTTCCATAAAGTCAGATATTGTGTTCAAACACCTTACCTCCACCCTAAATCCTGTCTAAGAGAAAAGATTGAAAAAAAGTATTAGTGAAGAATCCAATAGTCAAAGAACTTTCTCAGCATTATCAGCAAAATAGATCAATAGAAGTAGACAAACAGAAGGAGCAGGTTCATTTAGTATGAGAAGGGAATCTATGGTATTTTCAGCTCAGGTCTCTTGCCTACCATTCTGCATTCTCATGGCTCCAACAAGAGCTACATGCTTTTTACTTGACCCACCTCTACCTACTTTCCAGCAGACCCAAGCTCGGCCACAGACTCAAGACAACCGATCAGTGTCCTTCATGGGAAATTATGGAACTGGGGTCCAACATCTACTCTTTCCATTGGGGGTAAAAACAAAACTGTTTATGAAGCTCTGGAAATGTGTTAGTTATTTTTTCTACTACCTGGATGAAGCTAGTCTTCAATAACAAAGAATGGAACCAAATACTAGAGAAAGGCACAGATAAACTCATATTCCAGATAACTTTTATGTCATTTAATGTAATTGTTCCTGACACTCAAGTATAACCTTGCCCTCTGTGTAATTGCTTTATCCCAGGAACCAGTAATTTTCCTCTTTTCCTAAGCTATATTAAGGTAAAGTTTTGACGCTAGCAACCTGATGGGTACTGATTTATAATACACCCAGTGTAAGTGGAGAGAAAAGGTGGTGACAAAATGTAGCATTAAGATCAAGTAATGACAAACAGTGGGGAAAGAGCTAATAGAAAGCAGAAAGTTTATAGATGAAAAGATAACTGAAAAAACAAGGATTTTAGGTAAAAGTGTTCCCACATCCTAGATACATGGCATAATTTTATTTATTCCTTTATTTGTTTGTTTGGTGTTTTGTTTTTTGTTTTTTGCAGTACTGGGAATTGAACCAAGGGCCTTACGCATGCTAGGCAAGTGCTCTACCATTTGTGCCATGCACAGCCCCCCACCACTGTGCTTTTTTTTATATTTTGGTTTTAAGCTAGGGTCTTGATAACTTTGCTTTAGCTGGCCTGGAACTCAGTCCTCCTGCCTTTACCTCCTCGGTACCTGGGATTACAGGCGTGCACCACCAAGTCCAGTTTGGGATAATTTTAGAAAGAAGATAACAATATCGTCTGTATATTTACTGGTATCCCATTTTGCATTTTGGCATATATATATTCATCCATCTGTTTGTTGACTTAACAGACCATAGAGAAACTCATGGGATTTTCTGTGTGTGTGTGTGTGTGTGTGTGTGTGTGTGTGTGAAGAAAACATGGCCTTTAACCTTAAAATGTTCACAATGTATGTGTATGTTAAGGCACAGTGTCAGTATTAATGCTTTCATCTATTTCTTCTGAAGGCATAAAAAAGAACACTATTGTCAGATATGGTGGTTCACAACTGTAATCCCCAGCTGTTGAGGAGGTGGGAGTATGGCAGTTCTAGGTCAGCACAGGCAAAAAGTTAACAAGAATCCATCTCAATTGGCTGGATGCCAAGAGTGGCAGTGCATACCTGTGATTCCAGCTGTGCTAGAGGCAGTAGGTACAAAGACTGCAGTTTGAGGCCAGTCTCAGTCAAAAACACCAGACCTTACAAAAAAAATAACCAATACAATAAATGGTAGGGCATGGCTCAAGAGGTAGAACTGCCTAACAAGAGCAAGACCCTGAGTTCAAACCCTAGTATTACTAAAAACAAGCAAACAAAAATCCTTTAACAAGGGTCAGAAGAGTGTTACCTACAAGTTCTTTGGCTCAAATTTATTACTTAAAGGTTACATACCCATAGATAAATTACTCGATCACTCTGTACACCAGTTTCTTCATCTTTAAAATGAACAGCACTTATCTCCTTAATTTATGTGAGGAATAAAAGATAAGACACGTAAAATAACTTACGCACCCAATAGAGCACAAAGTACTCAATGAATATTAGGTCTTATTACTGTAACCAAGGCTATTCATTTTAAGCTTCTATACTGCCCCATCACTGTTATTTATTTCATATCATTTGGTCACTATTCCCAGTTTACAGATAAGCATCAGAGAGAATAAATAAATAGCACAGCTAGAAATTGACAGTATCAGATGAGCCTTCTGAATGATTCTAGAGGTTCTTCCTTTTCTCTCAAATTAATGACTTCCACACCCAAGATGCACTCCGTGCCTTGGAAGCATCAAGCACCTGCATGTAAGAAAAAACACTGGGCAACTATGTATCTTAGTGATGTATTTGCTACATATTTATGTAAATATATACATTTACTATATTATATATATACATATATATTAGATAGAATTTTAGGATATCTCTCAAGATTTGTTATCAGTTGGTGTATATCTCCTGCACAATCTCCGTGAATGTGAATTTCATAAAATTTACTCTCTGACTAGTTAATGTCATATGATGTAATTGACCATAAGATATTACATGAGGCCTGCCCTAACCATATGAGTCCTTTAAAAGTGAGTGTTTCCTCTGTCTGACTGCAGAAGAAGCAAGAAATGGTAAGAAGGAGAAGAGCTTAAATCAACATTTCTAGTTTAATGATGGAGGGAGCTAGATGACAAGGGATTTTATCATACACATGCATATGTATGTACATGTATATTTATATATACACACAGATATAGATAAATATGTATATGCCAGAGTAAGTTTTACCATGTCTCTTTAGCTAGCTGCAGATTCCATAAAATATCTGGCCTTGGACCACCAAATGTTTCCTCCTGCTCAGAAATGAAGCATTGTGTGTGCTTAGGTATGCTAATTTTCTCTCCTCTATTCCAATCAGCAAAAGCCACAGCATACCAGTGATTTCATTTCCCTTCCAGCATGGAATCTGCATAACTGATGGAGTAGACATGAGCACAGGTGGGAAGAATGTCTGACAGTAAACATTAGGCAGCTTTCTTTCTTCTTTGCCACCTATGAAAAAATATCACAATTAATTAATTAATTTAATTGGCCCATAAAACCTGGGTTTGGAAATTGCAGGCATGATAGTCATTGGTTACCTGAAAAACAATAAGGGAATTTCAATAAACCTGTAGCACAGTCAAAATAATTACACAGAAGCACTGTCATTACTGTCTTCAACTTTTAGCTACGGGCAATACCTACAGCTTTTCATAAATTATACTGTGCTTGCTAAATGAGCCACAAAACTACATACTAAATTGTTTTAAGTTTTCCTGACTTGAAGTGTCTGTGTTATCTGTATTTGACAGTGTTTGGAGAGAGGAAATAACATTATGTTCCAGTATAATAGTAACATAATCTTCAGGGCACAAAATTGCCTCATCAGTTACAAACTCCTGATAAAGCTTAGAGCCTAGAACATAGTAAGCATTTAGTGAATGCTTTCAGAAATTAAGAGATGAATGAATGAATCAATTAGTAAATATGAAAGAATAAAAGATCTTTGGTCAGATGCAAACAGAGTATTCTGTTGTTCACTAATTTAGGTGCTGAAACAATTCCCATTTGCTAGCTGACATTTGAGGAGTCAAGTCAAGCACCATATGGCAGGATTCTCTGCTGAGGGAGTTCCAAAATCACATTCCAGATGTTGGCCAGGCTGAGTTCTTTTCTGGATGCAATTTGGGAACAACCAATTACAAGATCATTTATTTTGTCAGTTCCTTAAGGCTTTATTACTGAGTTTCTCATTTCCTTTTGAACTTGTAGCCAGGGGCTGCTCCCCCTCTGGAAGATGGCATACTTCCTTTGCAATCTAGATTCCTCCATCATTGAACTAGCAGAGGTAATTCAACTTCTTCTCCTCCCAACCATTTATTTCTTGCTTTTTCTTCTGCAATCAGACAAAGGAAACTCTATTTTTAAAACTCTCATATGCTTAGCTTAGCCTATTCATATATATTAAGGTCAACTGTATCATATGACATTACCTAATCAGAGAGTAAGGTTTGTGAAATTCACATTCTCAGAGATTGTGCAGGGGATATATACCAAGTGGGGTCAATTCTAGAATTCTTCCTGTCATATTATGGAAGACTCTCTTACAGTAGACTCCATGTTATACATAGGCTTCCCTTTCTGAAGTCACAATTTTATTTTCATGGGCATGCTTGATTAGTATGTTGGACAAACCTAGGTTCAAAACCAATAGATCATTTTGTCTTCCCTTTGCAGTTTTTGAAATATATTTTCTGACATTGCATCTATGTATTCTGAAATAGCCTCGCTAGCAGATAGAAAAATCCCATTACTTCTTTCCATTAAATGAGTGGAATACAAATGTAGACAAAATCAGAAAATATCCTTTTAGAAAAACCCAGTGACACTTGAGCCCTTCCCAGCCTGTAGCACTGAAATTGAATTTTTATATTCATTGTAAAGGTTGCCAAAAGGAAATATTATTACACAACACTGAGTCAGCTAGGGCCAGAGGACCTGTCCTCATATCTTCTGCATTGGAGCAGCAATAGAGGTCATCTCATGACTTAAGAGAAATGAAAAATATACAACTTCTATTTGAAAATTTTGCATTTGCAGAAAGCACTTGGTTCTTTGAGCACAGATGCTATTATAATAGCTATTTATTGAAAAAGTTCAGTGTTCAGATAGCCAAGTGATCTGGAATGTTGCCATCTATTAGTATTCACTGTACCTAATTTATGTGTTTTATATCCACTCAAAGCCATTTTTATTTGGGCTCCTAAACTATTGGAGAATTTATTTCTTTTTAGTCTGCAACTTAAAATGTTCAACATAGAAATGATTATTTTAGGGGCTGACACAGTGGTTCAAGCAATAAGAGCACCTGCCTGCCTAGCAAGCATGAAGCCCTGAGTTCAAACTCAAGTGCTGGAAGTGATAAAATGCTTTACCTAATATGCTAAAATACAAAAAGATAAGTTTAAATAGTGTCATCATTATGCAAAATGAAGAGTTAGGTAGTGTCCTCCTCCTACATGTCCCCTAGGACCCAGAATCCAGCCCAACAAGCCAAAATATTCCATGTATTACTTTATTTAATCCCTCAACACCCCTTGAAGCATTATTACCCAAAATGTGAAATTTAGGATTCTGTTCTGGCTTCTTCCCGCTGGACAAGTGATGGGCTCCTCCAAAATTTTTAGGAGTAGTAGTGAATATTAAATTAATGAATATACACCACAAATAGATTTTTACTACTTTGAGCAAGAAAATATGTTCTTATTAATAAACTCTTAAATTTGATCTCTAGAGAAGTAATGCTAAAACCAAAGGAGAACAACATCTGAAACATCTTCCTAGTCTTTATTCCAAGTCTTTACATAAATTTGCTTTTTTAGTTCTCATAACTCAAGGATTAATATAATTACAATTATTATACCAACTTATAGATTTTAATCATGCATGTGTATGTGGGGACTTCAAAGCATTAATCAATCAATCAATCATATGCACACATGTATAAGATACATACATATCCACTTATAATGTCATTATTGATAAGACACTGGTTAAAAGGATGATACCAATTTCTTGTGTAATGTTGAGATCTATGTCCATCTATGCCCATTTGGGAATCATCATTCAAAAGGTAAAAAAGAGAACATTCAACCATGGAAATGGTAAACCAGGAAAAAGAGCTGATATGTATTGGGCACTTGTAATAGACAAGCACTGTAACAAATGCTTCCTTAATATGTATCATTCAACTTTTATAATAACCATTTTGATTGGACCTTAAACACTTTATAGTTATAGAACAGGCAATTTTAGAGATGGTAGATAATGAGGTAACAATTAATTAAATGATATTATGAAATTGATGCTCTGAGCTGAGAACAACTCAAAAGATAGACTCAAGAGGAAACTTTTTAGGAACTTCAAATTTAAGAAATTAAACATGCTAGCTTGAATCACTGGGTCAAGAATGTTAAAACTGTGACTCAGAGAAAGAGTGCATTACTGAGAATAAAAATGGGGAACGAATAAAGAAAAAACTGCAATGGAAACTATAGGATATACTTATTACAACTAATGAAAGCAAATCTTCAGAATTGCTATGTTATTGAATGCTGAGGGCTTTGGCTGTGCTCATGCGATTTTTACTGTCCTACTAGTAGTTACTGATGTCTCATTTCTCAGAAGATACAATAATGTCATCTGCTTGGGGTCATGTAATTAGGATCTTCTTGATTCTGTTTGTCTTCCCATTTAAAAAAAGATGTCTATTGTTTTGATGATCACCAAAAGAAGTCAGACAGTCTCACTTTCTGCTCAGCAGGAATATAAATTGTCAGAGAAACTCTTTTCTTCTTTCATGCTCTTTAACTCATCACAGTCATCTGGTTAAATTCAAGGTCAGCCTGAATAACTGGAAATTGCTACAAAAGTCTCTTTCACAAGGCTCAAAGACTGGAAGGGGATTTTTAAGTAGGTACAACCAAGTTCCTACTTTCCTGAGGGTCCACATTAGCCAGATCTGGTCTTATGTCCTTTGTGATAGAATTGTTAACACTTTTTTCTCAAGTTATTTTTTTGTTTATGTTTTGTTATTTGTTTTATGTGGTGTGTTTATGCATTCACCTGTTAATGGATTATTTGAGTACTTTGTATAGTCACATCTTTTCTCTTGGGTAAACATACAGAAATTCAATGTCTGTATCTCAGGGTTGGCATATATTTAACCTTTTACAAAATTGCCAAAATATTTTATAAAGTGAATTTTCTATTTTATATTCTTCTTAGAAATGCATGAGAGTTTTAAGTAGTCCACATCATAAAAACATTAGTGTTATTTAGGACAAGGTAGTTGATAATATTGCTTAAATGTTTTATATATTATTGAATTTCTCTGAACAATTGACTTTTACTATGAAAATGTTATTTGTTAAGTGAGATCTACTGTCTAATATTAGCTACTTTGACTTTCTTTGACTATTGTCATGTGGTATAATTTTTCCATCCTTTTACTTTGAATATATTTGTCTCAACATTTACTGTAGATTGACAGGATATAATTTTATGTTCCCTTTTTTGTGTTATTTGTATTATCAGCATATCAGATAATTATTAATATGTTTTGGTTTAAATATCAGCTATTTGTTTTCTTTTTCTATGATTTGCTCTTCTTTTTCTCTCTTGTTTTGGAATCTTCTGTATTAATTTAGTACTTTTTGTTTTTGAATTTTATCTAACATTAGGCCTATTAGTTGTTTTAGGGCTTTCCAGACAAATAAAACCAGTAGCATGTATATAGACACATATCCATAGAGAAAGGAATTGCCTTTAAGAAATTGGAAAACACAACTGTGAAGGTTAGTGAAGTCCATTACCTGAACGTGGCAGACTAGAGGGCCAGGGAATTCTGGGAGTTCTATCCAAAGGCAGTTTGCTGGAAGAATACCTTCAGATATAATTCTGTTTGACCAAACATCTGGGTCCTATGGCCTAGCCAAGCTGACACATAAAATTAACCATACATCAATGTTTCATTGCACTTTTTAGTGACTGCTTAAGGGTTTATACTAAACATCTTTAACTTATTATTGACTATCATCAAGCAATATTACATTTCTTCACATATAATACTAAGGCTTACAGCAGTACATGTCTGTTTGTCTCTTCCTGGCTACTATGTTGTTGTCTTCATACATTTTTTGTACATATGATATAAACTGAAAACATAACTATTTTGCCTTAACTAATTGGTTACCTTTTATAGATAAATAAGTAAACAGAAAAATGGTTTTTACGTACCCATGTACTTACCCTGTCATTGGTCTTCATTCTTTGTGTAGAACCAGCTCCTAGTGGTATAATTTTTCTTGGGTTTGAACAACTTCATTCAATATCCTATAACATCCGGTTTGTCTTTCATCTTTTGAAGTATAAAATGTCTTCATTTCTCCTAGATAAAGAATTCTATTATGACTTTTTTCTATCAGTAGTTTAAAGATTTTGTTCCATTGTCTATTAACTTGCATTGTTTATTGTGAGACATCTCCTGTCATAGTTGTCCTTGTGCATATATCTGTTTTTAAATCTGGCCTCAGAATTTATTTCATTTGAAGAATAATTTACTAGCAGAAGCATTGAGAGTGAGCAATAGACTTATGTACCAAGAGAGCAATTTCTGACCTTTCCCCCTATTGTCTCTAAATGCTGTATGTAAAATAAAATTAAATCAGTCATCTTTCTTTGGCTCATTTCTCTCTCCTCTTTTTCTCCTTCTTCTTCTTCTTCTTCTTCTTCTTCTTCTTCTTCTTCTTCTTCTTCTTCTTCTTCTTCTTCTTCTTCTTCTTCTTCTCTTTTTCTTCCTCCTCCTCCTCCTTCCTCCTCTTTTTCTTCTTTTTCTTCTTCATCTTAGACAATTAAAATAATTGATATTTTCAATATTCTGCCTATAGACAAGTTTGTCATGGTCCATTGGTTTGTTGGACACATGTCTTCCAAGTTAATTCAAGTGACTGTTTTTCCATTTTCACAATCACCTAGAGCCATGTAATTATTTTAAACAAATTTTCTTAATAGTCTATTTACCATTTTTCTAAAATTTATTGTTTCTTTGCTACTTATAAAACTTCTACCTTCTTTCTAATTTTAAAAAATATCATATAGTTTAAATTTAAGTTTTATGACAAGAGCACACTACTTCTAGGTTTGTACCTACAAAAGTTAATTTTTGCTATGTATCAAACCATACCAATATTTAGGGGCCAAATATAACAAATACTTATTTATTTAGCTTATAACCTTGTGAGTCAGTTGGTAGTTCTGCTCTTTGAAGCTCAGATAATATATGCATTTTTCACTCATGTTTCTGTCACCTAGAGTCTGGATGATCTAGGATGACGTCTCATAAATACATGATGGTTGGAAGTCTGTCAGCTAGCCAGCACTTCTCACATGGCAGTCTAAAAACAGCAAAAGAGGGTGGTGTGGCTCAAGTGGTAGAGCACTTGCCTAGCATGTTCAAGGCCCTGTGTTCAAAGACCCAGTACTAAAAATAAAATAAATTTGAGGTTTGACACATGGCTCAAATGATAGCAAGCCTGAAGCCCTGAGTTCAAACCCCAGTACTGCAGAGAGACAGAGAGAGAGAGAAAGACACAACAAGTACAGTGGTTTTCAGGCCTCTGATTGCAGCAGTTTTGTGATTACTCCAAGCAAGTCCCTTGACCAACCCAAGCATAGATATGGAAGGAGATGGCCCAGCAAAATGAATTCAAGAAAAAAAATTGTGTCTATTTTTTGTAATACAATACTTGGTATTAATGCTATTTTAAGTCATGAAAATGCTTTCTCTACATTACTTTCAAAAAGTTTTGTTGTTTCACCTTTACTTGGAATGTTTGTGAAGTTGCTCATTTTTCTTGTTTCTCTTACACTTGCTATCTAAGACAAATTTAAATCTAAAAATTCTGAATCTCAGAATATTTTTACATTGACAGAGACCTAACAAAACACTAGCAATATTTGCTAATAGATATAATTCTTAGCAAGTGTAGCAATTTTTTAACATGAAGAAAATTCATGTTATATTTATTGAAGATAAGGAGTTTACAAGAAGGAAGACTCCTTTCTTATTTTTAATGTCCTTGCAACTGCAATAGACAGAGAGGATCTATCAACCTCACCTAAATAAAAGACTAAAGTAACCAATGTGGAAGTGTTCTATGTTGATTGATTGTTTACATTGCAAATTCAACATGGAAATGAATGGATTCTTTGATAAGATATCAATGCCACGGTATCATATTCTTCAGGTAAAACCTTGATAGAAACAAAATGTTTTACCAAATGATCAGGACATTTTCATATCAACTATTCCTTCTTCTTCATTTTAGGACTTTCAATTTATTTTATTTTTATTGTTGTACTGGAGGTACATTGTGCCATTTATAAAAAGTTCATACAATATATCATAGTTGAATTCACCCCCTCCATCATTCTCCTTTATTCCCCCTCCCCGCCAATCCTGGAATAGTTTCAACAGGTTTCATTTTTCCATTTTCATAATATGACTACATAATATTTCTACCACATCCACTCCTTATATCCACTTTGTTTAACATAGTTATACAGGGAGTTTCTTGGTGATATGTATACATGTATTGTAACCCAAATTGGTTCATCTCCTTTATTTTTCTTCTATCCTCCTTAGTCCCCTTCTTCTGGTCAATTTAAAATCTTAAAAATCCTTTATTTTTTCTGACTTAGAAAATATATTTTTCCATTTTGTTTGCTCTGAATTTAGAGTACTTACCAAATTATCTTTGAGGTATCTCTATTTCTTGTTAGTTATATTGATCTAGTCTTCTTTTAAAAGAAAAATCCAAATGTTATTACTATTTGCTGAAGATTCCTCGTCTTTGCTTATGCGTGTATTCAACGTTCTTTGTGACCATAGACCATTCATAACTACCTTATTTTGGAGTCTTTTCTCTCAATGTGTTCTATGAGATGCTGAATCCCTACATGTTCTACTGTGCCAAGACTTGCTTCATTATTTATTTCCTTAGTGATAAGTCTTCTTCAGAGTACTTAGGTCCCATGTATTCTTGGCTCATCTTCTCCAACACACGGGATAGGCTAGAAAACATTCTGCTCCATTTGGTGGGAGGAGCAGTTGATAATTCCCATTCAGGGTATTCCCTATTAAGTAGAAAAGCATAATATGTGTTGTAAAATATTTTTTGACATCTTATCAGATATCATTTTGTATTTAGGGTTTTATGTTTGATATAAATTTTTCATGGTCATATAAATTATACTTTCATGTACTTATTTTATTTATTTATTTGTTTGTTTGCTTATTTATTATGGGATTACAGGTGTGTACCAACATGCCTGACCCTTCTTGCTTTATCTGTATATCTATTCCTTGGTCATTGGGAGTTTTACTAATTGACTCAAAATATTTGCTACTTTGTTACCTTTTAGGTACTATGCTATGCAGGAATACAGTAGTGAGCATAATAGTAAAAAATTACTTCATTTCCCTATAGAGTTTATAATCTGATAAACTGGATATGCTAATAAATTAACTACTGCAATGCCATGTAGAAAGAATTTAAGGAAAGGACAAAATACTGAGGAAAGCAGTATATAGTAAATCCCTTTAATAAGGGGAAAAGAACACAGAATAATCCACTTTAAGATATCACCAGATATTTAAATCTTCTAAAGTAAGAAAATATAATTGGGCACTTAGGCAATTATATTATATATAAAGGATATAGATGTTTCTAAAAGAAAAAAATCCATGTAAAATTTTCCAGTAAAATCAAAACGTACTAGAAAGTAAAAACACTTCAGCAATTTGAGCATTGTAAATATGAAGGTAACTACAGACAGCATTTTCCAAATGACTAAGGAACTAAACACTCTATAACCAACAATGCATATTTAAAATTTTGAATAATGATTTTTGGTTCAACATGATTTAGAATTCAGGTAGAAAATTAATCATTATAAATAGCTTTGTACTAAAAGTTAGTATACTTAAAAACATACCTGCACATACATATACCTATTTATCTGGCTTCATTCTAAAAAGGTTCATCATGGAATACTTTTCAATAGTGCTATAAATAAATCAATATGAGAAGAGCAGGAAAAAAATTCTAAAATGAAAATTAAATTTCAAGCTAGAAAAGAAAGTCTTTTCATCAGAAATATAATACAGCATTTCATACTCTTATATTGAATTTTCAGGCAGCAACTCCAAAGCGCTCAAGTAAACTGAATAAAACTGTCTAAAAAATAAAGTGCTTATAGCAAATTTGTTTGAAGAAATAAATATTTGAAAGGGAATTTATGGATGTAAATCCCATTATTACCATGAAACGTGAAAACTGCCTTTCCGGGTATAATGTGCAGAAGGATAGATATTACAGTTTGACCATTTCAAATTGAGGTATAAACTGCCTATCTGTATGTCAATATTTCAAATGGGCTCTTTTGCCAATTGCACAGTAAGTTGGTTTCTGGATTAAGGCCCCTCATGTCGAGTCTCCAAACAGTGTTTGTAACTGTGAATAATTGCCCTTAAAAACAATTTCCACAGATACAACATTTTACAAAATGTTTATACTCCTTTTTTAATCATCTTCTCTGGTAGATGGGGGATATTTTAGTAAGCCCGTGTTGACAAAAGTGTGTTAGGATAGTAAGGGAATTGTCCAAGGTCATATAATAGGTAAGGGAAAGATAAAGAACTGGTGGCCAAGGTCCTCTGATTTTTATGCTAATAGAGATTCCTCTCCAACAACTGGTACCACTTTTGGCAATTCATCCACTATATACAAGAGTCTGAAAAGGAATTATCAGTAACCAGGCATCAGAAATCCTTTGGAATTTTTAAACTTTTATAACTCTTATAAGTGAACAGATGGAAACTTACCAAGGAAGGTTTATTGATGGTAATAACTTATTTTCTTCATTTTAAAGCTTTCATCTGTTTCTAACAATCAAGCTAATTCATGCTCATTATAGAAATAAGAGAAAATAGAGAAGACTATAATGAAGAAAATTAAAAGTTGTTAATCACATTCTATCCCTCATTGTGATTTTCTGTAAAAAAACAGCCACAGCCTTGAGTTTTTGTCAAACACTTCCAAAAGTTATAACAAATAAATGTGAAATATATTATCACAAATATGCTATGAAATTGTCCCAAGTCAACTTATAACCAAGATATCTTGAGATTTAGAAATACACTTACAAAGATCTGAGTAAATTGCCAGGTATGTCAATACACATCATCCTAGAAAATTGGTTTTGAAAACTCCATTTGGGAACACCAATACCACCTTCCTAAGTGGTTTCAACATAGCTGTTTCAGAAGCAGGTGGTTCAGAAATCCATTTCCAAGACTAGCAACAGTGGTTAAAGGAGCATGCAATGGTAAAAGAAAGAGAGAAAGAGAGGGAAAAGGAGAGATGGAAAGGGAGATGGTGGTAGGATGGAGATGTACCACTTTGCAGGTGGTAGCTCCTCACCCAGGAAAGTCCTTCTCATTTCAATGTCCAGCATATTCCTAATAAACCTGCAGCCATTTTCTTCCCTGCAAAGCCTTTCCCGTCTCCCACATTTTAACCCATACCTCTCCAGTTAGTAACCAACACTCCTTCATGAAAGATCACATTGTTTATAATGATACCTTCATGAATCATTCCTCTGCACTGGACTGTGAACACACTGAGAGCAAGGAATGTGCTTATACATTTTTACATCCCTTTTGGCTAGCATATACAACCCCATATTCAATAACTGTGTAGGATACATGATTGTTGTTGTAATAAAGATATTAATAAAAGAGGGAATGAAGAGGAAGGAGAGAATGAAGGAATAAAAGAAAAAATAATTTTTTCTTTAATATTTGAAAGTACTTCTAAGGTAAGAGTGACAGTCTTGTATAATAACTTATCTTAAATATGACTATTCAGTTAATATCCTAAACAAAAACATAAATGATGTTATTGCCAATTCTGACATGGTTGTATGAGAAGCAAGGAAAGATTTTAACTTGGCAATTATTTCTTCATTGACTTCTCTTTCATTGTATAGTGTGATCAAATAAACACTGGGCTAAAAGTAGAAAGTAGGTCCTCTTATTCTCTGTCCAGTTAATGACCTGGAGTATATCATTTATCATCCATTGCCTCAGTTACCCCATGTTAAAAATGAGGCACTTGGCTGGAAGCATGACTCAAACAGTTGAGTGCCTGCCTAGTAAATGCAAAGGTCTGAGTTCAAAGTCCAGACTGCCAAAATTGATTAAATAATTAATTAAATTAATTAAGTAATGCCCTTGAACATGAGATGATGAGCCTTCCAACTCAAGCAAACTCATGTTCTTGATTGCCAGTTATTTAAACTCAAACTGGATAAAAATTAGAAATTCTCTTCTAAGGTGGATAAAACAATAACAATAATCCTGCTTAGAAGAGACATATAACTAGTGTGACATGCCAAGTCTCATCACCTCAAGTCTCATTCACATCAAGACTGAAGTAGATAAACCCTACAGTGCCTTAGAGTGCTCCCTACAGGCACTAGGGTTAGGCCTTAGGAACTGGCCCTGCCCTTTATCTCATTATTTTCTCAATGCCTAACCCAGAGCTACATAAGGAGAAGGGATTCACACACACACACACACACAAAATGAACAGTTGATGTAATGGATTCTTTGTAGTTTCCAAATAAGAGCACCCAGACTCTTAATTAGAAAGTAATATAAAGAATTAAGAGGCATCTGAATTTCTGTTAAACAGAATCTCATGCATAATCATCTCTGTTCATCCATTTTGAAACACTATTTATGTGTGCCTAACTAATAGTTCATTGTTCTACCAATTTTTGCTTCTCAACAATGCTCATAATATAATGTACTTATTAAGTTGAAACTGGAAGTCAATTCAAACTGTTCATCTTATACATTTGTACCTGTACTATTATACATGCTAATAGAAAATCAGGGAATAGAGTCAATTTAAGTGAATAAGAATAACTGTGAAATTAAATTTTCTTGAAATTTCAAATGTTCTTGCAGATTAATTGGGGATGTGGTTATTTTTTGTTTCTTTCTTTTACAGAATATCTGTTACCACTGGTCTTCCCACTCCTCTAAATATCACACTGTTCTGGTTATGAAGATAAAGTATATAAAGCAAACTATATATCCTATGTTGTGTCTGGAGTCAGAGACTAAAATAATAGCTAAGAAAAAAAGGATTCTCATTTATCTGTTTGTTATCTCCCCAAACACCAAAATACACTGACAAAGACAAACAAAGTATTCCATGTATTCCTTTGTATTCATCCTCTAGAGAGTAAGAGAATATCATCCTGGTAAAATGTAGGGTATTTTGGAGTTTATACAACAAAAACTCAAAGTTTCTTAAACTGAAATTTTAAAATGATTGGTGGCTTATATGCTTGGAGGAGATGAAATATGTGTAGCACCAGGTAGAGCTAGATCAAGACTCCAACATAATGCAATATTCTTTTCTCAGCCTTGGTACTCCAATAAAGGAGGACCCAGATCTAGTCACATGATATACCTGAACCAATCACCATGACCTGAGGGATGGAGCCTTGTTTCTGAACAACCCTGTATCACTGACCTAGCTCTGTGTTCAGGGAGAGTGATGAGTACTAGAAATTCGAGTTCCTCAGGTATCATGTGCAGAGGAGGATTGATACTTTCTAAATTAAAGAGGATTGTGAAAGAGAACGGAGCAACAGAGAGCCAGAATCAGGATATCTCATGTTACTGTGAGGTAGTAGTTAGCCATGAGTGATAAATGAGACAGGACAGATGGATAAGAAGACAGGAAAATTTTATTATTTTAATAAGTATTAAAAGGGCTAAAAACAAAATCTAAAAAGCCAGAGCAACTATCCACCCCCTCCCTAGAACAGGGCTGTCTGCATCCACTTTACTCTCTTTGAGATGTTAACAAGTTCCAAGTTTCATTGAATGGGTGGAGGGCCAAAAACAATGTAAGGCATGTCTAGCAAAAGGAAGTTCTAAAGCACACCTTTTGTCCCGGTGATTTGCAAAGGCCTGGATGACACCTCCCTGTTTACCACCCATCTTAGCCACCCAGATCCATTATCTTTGACCACTGAATTCCCCCAGCTCTTCAAAAGTACAAGGCTATGACATGGTGGCCACCATTTTGAATCTTTTCTCCCTTTTTCTGTGTGGAGCAAGATATATTTCTCTCTTTTTCCATTTCTCTCCATTTTTTATCTTGTTATATTAAATTCCTTTCCTAATAACTTTCTTAGCATTTTTACTACATTTTAACATCTTGCTGGAGTTTGTCTCTTGCTGGACATGGGAATAGAGGTATTTACCAGTTCTAAACTTTCAGGTAGCATTATCACTTCCAGAGTCACTTTCTCATATTTGAGTCTTTGATCCCAGAGTTAAAAATCTTTGTTCACTAGCCTCACAATAACATCCATAAGACTGACCTAACTAATAGCCACCCACCCAAGCTTCATTGTTTCTTAACTTTTTCAATAGTATTTTATTTTCACTTTGATGAGTATAACTTGGACCTCATCATTAGTTGAAACTGCTTAACTCTGGACATCTTAAATTATAGGTTCACCCTGCTGATCACAACTTTCTGTCCATTCAACTATCTTGAGCTCTAAATCCCCCTATCTCTGACTCACTGACTTTACAAATAAGACCTTTGGCATAACCAGCTCTTCCTTCATCTCACAAGTTCCACAGTAGTCCAGAATGTAAGGCTCATCTCCTGAAACACCCTTGGAACATGCTCAGTTCCTTACTACTAGCTACAATCACACTTGGATTACTTTCCTAAGCCACTGTAACAGAATACTTCTAACGTAGTGGTTTACAAAACAAATTTATTCTCTCACAGTCTGGAGAACAAAAAGTCTGAAATAAGAAAGTAAAAGTCTAAAATTAATATTACCATGCCAAAATCAAGTTATCAGCAGGGCCATATTCCCTCCAGAGGCTCTCAAGAAGAATCTATTTTTTGCCTCTTCTTCCTTCTGGTGGATGCCACTTTCTGGTGGATGTTTATGGCAGAATCGCCCCATTTTTCATTCAAGATCAGCATCTTCAAATCTCTCTTTGCCTCTCTCTTACACATAAGGACACCTGTGATAGCATGGAGGATCACTTGGGTAACCCAAGATAATCTCCTTCTCTCAAGATCCTTAACCATAAATCCTGTAAATCTTTTTCCCCCTCTAAGGTAACATCCATAGGTTATAGCGATTAAGGTATGGATATCTTTTGGAGACTAGTTTTCTTCTAATCCAGTACCTATATGCCAAAGACCCAACTCTAAGGCCAGCCAATGATCTTATCTTTTCACTTCTTGACTACTTGCTGAAAGAAAATAAAAACTAGATGTGTGAGAGTCACTTCTGAGAATTTTCACATTAAAAGTGCTATTACTTTTCTATGACCAAGTGTGCTATTCTCAGCTACAGTTATATTCTTCACATCAAGTTCTCTTTGTAGCAATAAGTGTCTACAATGTCATCTCATTTTCTTTTTACAGAGGAATTTTAGCTGGTGTGTTAAATATTTCAACTTGCTCAACTTCTAGAACAGAGTTCAGTAGAGTTGGCACTTGATTAATATTTATTTACTAATATTTTTGGAGTATAAAAAAAGGGAGGTTCCATTTCCCCTGTGTGCTTAATATCTGTAATCTTAATGCCACCACCTCAAATACCTTATTCCCTCCTTACCTATACATGCAAAATCTCTCCCCTCTTCCCTTTCCTCCCCTTTTCCCTTGCTCCTCCCTCTCTCCTCCTCCTCCTCCTTCCCCCTCTGTCTTTCTCTCTGTCTCTCTCTCTCTCTCTCTCTCTCTCTCCTTCTCTTCCTCCCTCTTTCTATTCCTCTCTCTGCAGGCTACTCCATTATATCTTATAAAGCTAATCAAGCCTTTTTGACTCTTGCAAAATGCATAAGGTATTCTCATTCCATATCACCACCAACAGAAAACTTTACCTTCTAATCTCTAGTTAGTGTTATCCCCCTCTAACTGTTGGTCAATCGTATTCTTATACTCTTATTATGTAATTCCTACAACTGTGGTCTAAATTCAATCTATATCCCCTCACCTCCAACTGATTCTGTTTCTAGCATGTCATTTAAAATGTTCTTGTTCAGATGAGTTTTTTGGGTTTTTTTTCACTGTTGCCAAAATATGAATATTTAACTAAAATATTTTTTAAATTAAACCTTTATTTTGAATTAGCTGTAGATTCACATGCAGTTGTAAGAAAGTGCAAAGAGATTGCCATGTACTCTGTTCCCCTGATGATAACATCTTGTAAAACTATAGATCAATATTATAATCAGAATACTGACATAAATGCAATCTGCTGATCTTGTTAAGATTTTCCTTATATTCATTTATGTGATGTGTCAAAACTATCTATTATTTAAAAATCTATTGACTATTTTACAGTCAAAAAAGCTATTAGTTCCTTGATTTACATTCAGGAAATACATTTAATGCTTATATGTTGAAGGTTTTGCAAACTTTGGCCAGTGTTAATATTGTGCTAACTGTATGAGGCACAGACCCTATCATTGGTCGTATTTTACTGATCAGGCAACTGAGACACAGAGAACTTAGGAAACTTTCCCAAATCACACAGCTAGTGTCATCGATAGAATGTAGATGCAAACCTACATGGTCTGGTGCCACAGTCTATGTTTTCAATTCTTTCCCTCATAATTTCTCGTGTCTAACTAAAGTCTCAGCTGAGATTGGGAGTAGAGGCCTGTGCATTTTGAATGGCTCTTCTTCCTTGGTCCCTCTTATTTCATAATCTGTTACTTCACTTTGTACCTCTCTGACTACTTCTTCTTTCTGTTCTTGCTGACCATTCATCCTATTTCCATCCTTTAAATATTGTTCTCCCCCCAGGCTGTGCATTCAGCTCCCTGATTTTTTAAAATTATTTTGGATAATTTGGGGGAGATCTCTACCTTATGTCTGAAGGAACACAAACTTCTGAGATTAGATCTTTTACCTAAATTCTAGATTTATTACTTATTGTTGGTTCTCCATCTTCATTGGGATGACCTTAGGTATTTTGAACTTTGTCATAAACTAATTTATCTTTTACCTTCTTACTGAAACCCACAACTCCCTGCCTTTTTCCTACAACCCACAGCTCCACACCATCCTAAACTAGCATAAACTGGATAATTTATAGGCAACAGAAGTATATTTCTCACAATTCTGGAGTCTGGGAATTCCAAGATCAAAGTGTCAGCAAATTCATTGTCTGGTGAGGGCCCAGTTCTCGGTTCACACAGGCTGTAATTTCACTATGGCTTCATGGAAGAAACAGGGAAGCACTCTTTAGGAATCTTTTAAAGGACATTAATCTTCTTCATGAATTACTCATTTCCCAAAGACTCCTAATATGCCCTCACTTTGGGATTAGGTTTCAACATATGAATCTAGAGGTACAACAACACTCAGCCTATACCATACCACATCCCCTAAAGTTCTATTTCTTTGCCTGCATTTTGATTTTAAGTAATGATGCATCTATTCATTCATAATTATAGTGGCCACAAAATGGAGAGATAGTAATACATGTAATGCTGCACTTTTATTTACCAAATTAATCTACAGTAATATTTGGGTCATTATTTATTCTGAACTGGTGAGATGGATTTGTCTAGCTGACACAAATGTGTCATAAAATGCACAGTGCCTGACTCAGTGGAATAAAATGGGAACAATACAAAAATTAAACTTATTTATGGTTACTTGCAATAAATTATTTTCTAATTATACAATTAAGGAAGTGGTTCTTAAAGAAGAACATTAATTATGGGAATGAAAGCATCGTTAGAAACAACACGTGAAATATAGTCATTCAAATTCTCAGGAAAATTATCAATTTTATTCTGAACACTATAAGTTCTAGAAAAATTGTTCCTCATTTTAATGAGTAAGTTGGGATTTAGAAACACAAAAGATGGTTGCCATGCATTGAGAGGTTATGTAAGTACCAACTACCCCCACCCGTTCTCATCTCCTAAAAAGATAACAAGAAACAGAAGGTAAAGCTAAACTCTAATCTCTTCCTGGAAGCACTAAAATTAAAAACTCATGAACCAGAAGGTGAAAATATCTGGGAGATAATGGATAAAATATGTGCTGCTTTTTCTTCATTATGTGGGAAGAACATAAAGCCTTTAGTTTTATGTCTCACTAGAGAGAGTAAGAATTGTTATCACAGATTCAGATAACAGGAGTTCTGAAAAAGATCTCTTGCTGATAGAAATAATAACTTCACCATATTTGCAAATAAATGCCTTGAATACACATGAACTCTAAAAATGAAAAATGTGCAGATGTTAAATGAAAAAGGAAAGTGGTAAGATTCTGTGATCTGATGGTTCTTTATGTCTGGAGTTTCTGGACATTTTTGAGAAGTCACAAATTTTACATATTAAATGAGTAAATAAATATGAGGTGTTTAATGTATTGGAAATGGTAGAGAAGAATAAGATTTAGACTATTTCAATTTCATTAAACATATTTATGCAATCAGTTACCTCTAACTGCCTTCTAGTCTTCCAGCCTTCCAGAAGGTTGCTTAGCTCCTAAAGGACTTCCAGTAGAATGGAGACTTATTCTAATCAGTTGTACCATGTACTAATATACATTGCAAAAACAATCATTATGATTACTATTAATCATTATCAAAAACAAAGAAAGATTCAGAAACAACTCTTATATACAAATTAGTGAGCTTGAGTTATTAATTTTGCAATCCAAGGCCATGTATTTATTCTCTGTGCTTGCTATTTTTATTTTCAATTTTGGGAGATTGGAGCAAAGGACTTTAATTCCCAGGTACTCCAACACTCTTATTCAGCTTAACGAAATTCACATACACAAACAGCATAATATATTATTACAAGCAGGACTCCATAGGAGCAAGACCATGTCTGTTCTTTCCATTTCGTTTGTTCAGTTTACAGCAGTCAACATGGTACAAAGTAGATGCTAAATAATTATGTGCTGTGTAAATACTAGAACAGCACTAAAAATTCAGTTCTAATGAGATAGAAAAAAATGGATTATTGATTATTTAGAATGTGATTGAGACTTATGCTTGTCACTGTATGTAAATTGTCACTTAATTCTTTTCAAAGCCCTATAAAACAGGTATAGCTGTCCCTCAATATCTGCTGTGAAAGATTCCAGGACCTCTCAAGGATGCCAAAATCAAAGGATGCTCAAGGTCATCCTATAAAATGGGATAGTATTCATTTGTAACATCGGATAGCCTCTCTACACTTTATCACTTGAGTACTTCAACAGCTAATACAATGTGAACACTCTGTAAGCAATTGTTATTTATGTTATTCCTAAAGACAAGGTCTGGAATGTTCAGTTTAGAAGCAGTCTTGAGAACCAGGCATTCTGGAGAGAGACCCAGGATCTGTGGAATGGCTGGGGGTTGTAACGGGGTCTGCCTGCATTGCATGTCTCCTTTATTCATATGGACACATGTAGTGCTCAGTGTGTGATAAACTCAAGTTTGGTTTTATGGAACTTTCTGGATTTTTAAAGGAATATTTTCTGTCTGCATTTGATTGAACCCACAGATTAGAACCCACAGATATTAAAGGTCCAGTGTATATTACACCTGCCTGAGGAATGTAAGGACCTCGATCCTTAGCATAGCTAGCAGGCCTTGAGCTAACTAATTGACTCAGGCCATGATACTCCAGGAACATCTGCTATCTTCAAAAATATGTGATGAATAAATGAATGATGGGAAGTTCATGGAAGTTAAACTTGTTGGAAGTCGCATAGCCAATAAGTGATATAAATAGATATTTAAGCCAGATACCACCAATTCCCAAAGCTATGACTTGAGAAATAACTAAGAAAATGGGAGATTGATTTTGTATTAAAAAAACCACCTGAGAAGTAACTAGAAGGTTAGTAAAGCCACCTCTGGGTGTGTTTTCACAGAGGATTCCCTAAAAGGGAAAAGCCTGGCCTCAATGTGGGCATCCAAAAGTCTTCAGTCTTGGACAGAAAAAGAAGGGAAAAGGAGAAAGCCAGCTAACATAGACTGTTTCATGGCCATCATGAAGTGAGTTGGTCTGCTCCACCACACCCTCCTTACCAAGACCTCTGAAATCATGAACCAAAATGAACCTCTCCTTCCTTAAAGGTTTTTTGCTCAAGTATTTTGTCACAGCAATGAAAACTGACTAACACATATATCTTCTGGCATAGCACTCACCCCAGGTAACCATAATTGCCGCCATAGTCTATTACTTCCTACCATCTTAGACCTAGGGGAACTTGACAATGTTTGACATCTATCTCCTTTGCCCTGGAACAGAAGGTTATGGGGGAGCTGTGCTTTAAAGAAATGATTGGAACAATTATGATATTTGAATAATGTCCCTAGATAAGACTATTGTAACAAGGTTAATGCACTATTTTTGAAAAATGTACTGTGATTATGGAAGAGAATTGTCTTAATTTTAGGAAATAAGCTCTGAAGTATATGGAGGTTAAAAAAACCCTGATATTAAATAAGCAGATAGTATTTAAGAAGGATAAACATAATATCCTATATTACATGAAAAAAATGACAAAATCTAGGGGGTTGATAACAATTGTGGAAATGATCCCCGTGAAAGTTCATGTATAATGGAGCATTTACCCATGCCAGGTACTGCACTAAATTTTGTACATACATATTTATCTTTATTTAAGCTTCATAGTAAATAACCTCAAAATAGGTATACTTGTTTTAGAGGTTTAAAATATCCCCCTATAATCCATGAAGCAGACCCATGCAGTCTAACTCCATACCCCACAGAACTAAAGAGCAATTTTGTAAGATTTTTCTCACTCAGTCTTTGGAATGTTTGTTGTATCATCTTGCTAGCTTCCTTGTTTTCTTAGATCTATAAATTTCTGGTCATTAAAAACAAGGAAACAATCATGAATTTAAGCTGATTTACAGAATGGAAATAATATATCTGAGCCCCTTTCCCTAAAATAGTTAATTTTTTCTAAGTATCTAATGTAGGAGTGAATCTCACTGTCATCTTTCATAAAAAGGAATAGTTTTCTTGAAAGAAATTTACTTGGACGTACACCAAGCACAGGGAAAGAGCAAGCCTTGAGAAACTAGAAATTGTTTCTAGTTAACATAGCAGACACTGCTGCCCCCTTGTGCCTCAATATTGCAATAAAACATGGAAAATATTCCTGATCAGCTCATCCTGTGCATCACAAAGCTCCAAACAGCCCTCTGAAGTGTTGTGACCACTTACTGGGAGTAACAGGCCCAGGCTCACCTACTGAGCCACCTTAGCCTCAAAGGAGGGGAGGAGAAGGTATTAATGCCTTACCAGGGAGCCAGGAGAGATTGCAATTCCACTAGACTTTCCTCCAGGCAGTCTCATGACCATTTACTAATTGTTCTTTTCAGAGAACCTCTGAAGAACCACTAGGAAAAGGAAAAGGAAGTACAAATTTCTCAAGTCTTTATAACAAACACAACTTAATTAGCAGAATAGATATTACTCTGACTTACAGCCCAGCTTTAGAGACTCAGGGCTGGTCCTGGAAATGTTAGATTGTGATTTGTAATAAGAAAGGCGAGACAAAACAATGTATAACAAATTGTGTTTAGAGCTAGGTATGACCTGTTTTACACCTCCTCCATAAGAGAAAATGACCAGAGAATTTGAGATGCTGTTCTCCTACCTCCTCTCCTAGGATACTTGAATTCATTTATGAAAAAAAAAAAAAAAAAGTTTGGTTTTTTCAAGGTGCTTTTTTCTGGTAGGTTTCACTATGAGATTGGTTTCTATGATTATCTGATTAATTCCTGTCCCCCCCACAGACTGTGAACTCCTAAACGATATAGACCATGTCTGTTAGTTCACTTATGGCCCCAGGGTCCAGTCAAGTGCTTGGAATATGAATATTTGTTTAATAAAATTTTGTTTCAGTGAACTCACAGGGTTGAAAGACATGATAAAAATTGCCTATTAGTTTTCTTTTCCAAAGCTACACTGGATTTGCATGGAGAAAACTTAATGAAATGCAAAAACTTTGTGGTCCAACTCAGTTCAATCCCATTCCCACTGCTTAAAATCTGTCTGACCTTGGCAAAGTTCCTTAAACCACTCTGAGCTCATTTCTTACAGACCATGTGAGAAAATATCTAACTCTTCTACTTGTTATGAGGATTTAATGAGAACATGTTATTTCCTACACTAACTGGCTCTGTGCCTGGCAAACCAAGGGTGTTTATTAAAAATTAGTTTTATGCATTCCCCCCACAGAGCCCCTATACTCTCTCACAGATTCTTTGGATATGCTTTAGAACGCAGTTTTCAAAAACTCTAGACCTTGGGAAAACAAAATAGGTATATATGTACCTACCACTAGAATCTATAGATTACAAACTTCTTTGTCCAGAACTTTCATGGAAGACATTTTCAAAAAGATGCACTCATTTTCATTTTCACATTCTGAGGAGAGATAAAAATAAAATGACAAAAGGCTTATAGCTTAGGTTAGGATGGTTTTGACTATAAGATATAGAAAATCCATTACTTATAAAGTTAGCTTTTATAATAAGGAAAGTATATAATCTCACATAAGAAGTCCAGAGATGCCCTTGATCTAATGTCCACATATGAGGGAGAACATACGATTTTTGGCCTTTTGAGCCAGGCTAACCTCACTCAGAATGATGTTCTCCAATTCCATCCATTTACCAGCGAATGATAACATTTTGTTCTTCTTCATGGCTGCATAAAATTCCATTGTGTATAGATACCACATTTTCTTAATCCATTCGTCAGTGGTGGGGCATCTTGGCTGTTTCCATAACTTGGCTATTGTAAATAGTGCCGGGGATGATAGGCCTAAGGAAGTTTTAAAAGGGCCAGAACCCAGCCAATCTGCTAGGTGAGGAAAATTTGACTTGAGAGGAAGCAAAACTACAGAAACTGTATCCTTGTATAATCTTGTACATGTGCATTCCTGTGTGAATACATTGTTTTATGAGTATTTTCTTCCTTCTGATTGAGACACTACCTGATTGTTTCTCTTAAGAAGGATTTTTTTATTCAGTTAGTTTTATTTTGATACAATTGAGCTGATGTCATGCCAATTGATAAAGGTCTAATCAATTAATAAAATCTGCATAATGACCTTGGTGATACAAAGCAGAAATAAATAAGGACAGAGCATGCCTGAGCCTATGAAATGCTATTCATAGCATTCACAAAAAAAATCTTTCATTTTGTCATCACAGCTGCTCCATGGAGTGTTGAGTGACAGCATTTACCGTCCAAATCTTCCTTCAAATCTCATTGAACTAGGACCAGAAATAATATTCCTTGTTGTTGTGGTAAAAATAGAATACTATTTGTACAAGTAAGAATAGTTTCTGTCCTTTGACATATTTGTGAACGTAACTGTAGAAAAAATTGTGGAGTAGAAACTGCCGGGAAAACCAAAGTCAGCACCTACTGATAAGCAGAAGGCCTTGATAAGTATATATCTAAAGATGGCCACCCGAGATGCCTGTGTCCTGCTTGTTCATCCAAGCTCTAATCAAGGTACTGCTGTGGAGAGATTCTATATGCATAAGTCCCAAACCAGTAGTTCTTAAAATACAGAGATTACCCTTGTGGATATGAACTAATCATCTGAGCCCTTTACAAAGAGGAAGTCAGAATCAGAGTTTGAGAAGGACTCAATGCAACCTATCATTGCTGGTTTAAAGATGAAAGGAATACAGGAGAAAGAATTTGAGAATAGCCAGCAAGCTAACTAGATCACAGTCTTACAACCAAAACAAACTGAATTTTGCCAACAACCTGCATAAGTTTAGAAGACTGTGTGGGCTAGATATGAACCACACTTTTCTGTCCTGATCTGGTATACCAGCTAGAATATTACCTTATAACAAAACCTCAGAGACTGGCTGCAAATATTGGAAGATATGCTTCTCTTTCGTTGTCTGTGTGGATCCCTGTTCATCAGGTGGCTTTGCAGCATCTATCTCTTACCTGTTCACTGAGCCAGAAGGAAAAATTAGCTCCTGTATATCTTACATCAGCAATTAAAGGCTGAAGACCTAAGGTGAAGTGTGTCACTTCTGCTTTACATCCATGTACCAGAGCTTGTTCCATGAACCACCACACCTGAAATACTGGGGTTTTTTGTTTGGTTGGTTGGTTGTTTTTTTTGCTTTACTCAATTTAGCTGTTCCTTTAGGGTGTATCTCCTGAGCTATTCTATGTGTACAGAATGTTTGCTGGTCTTTGCTTATTTATGAATTTGTACACTGCTCACTTTAAGTAGATCTCTAAGAATTTTACTGTTTCAGAAGGTAACTTCCTCCAAGAAGTGCCACCATACCTGTCACATCTTCTTGCCATGGGAATGGGTTCCTTATTTGGATGGTGATTAATATATTTCTTTATATTTTTTCTCTTTTCTGAAGGTCTTGCATTCATTCTTTGTGCTATCTTTGTGTCATTCTGTCCACATCTGCCTGTACTACTACTCAGATGGAGAGGTGTTAGTCTTCTCTCTTTGTCAGATAGAATAAGGAAAGAGAAATTGTTGGATAAAATATGGGCTCCATGACATTTCTGATAGAAGAAAGCAAAAGTTTTCAGTTTAAATACCTCACAACTGCTACCATGTCTATCCTTTCTTCTTAGTACCAAGAATGGGTATGAAGAATTGGTTAAACACATAGGTGCTTTAAAATATGATATTACAAATATTACAAAAGGATCCCTAAAGAACTATTTATTTCACAAGCAATTTAAGTTTTATTTTTTCCTATGAGCTATTTGTATCATAATTCTTGTTTTAATTACTGAAGAGTTCTGTCTCAATGTTTAATAACAGTTCTAAACCTAAGGAAATGGCATTTGTTAGAACAGAATTATTTAGGAGGAGAGGAGATTTCAGCTAGAAGAGTAAAGAAATATTGTTGGAATTGTTAATAATTATATTATATTATTATGCATGTGATTTGCATATCACTGAAAGCATTCCCCCAAAGCTCCAACAACTTTACAGGAGACACTAGAATGTTTTCTTATGAAAGGAAAATAGAAGAAGTCATGATGAATCTCACAAAATAATTTTCTTAGCAATTTCCTATGCATACACAGATCTCTTTCCAAAGCACCATTATCAGTTTTCATGACAACAGTATTTCTAACATACTCACACTCCTGTAAGCATTCCTGGGGATAATTTTCATTTAAATTAATGAGTTAAAGGCTCTTGGGTTTCTATTGACATTTATTTCCAGAATGGTGGCCTTTAATTCTTCCCAGCTGTCATTTATAATTACAGTATCCTCCTGTCTTTGAGGGTAAACTTTGATGATATTAGATAGAGAAAACTCAATTTATAATGCTAGAGTAGAAGTAGGAGGCATAACTCATATCTCCTTTATCATGGCATTTTATAAGACCAGTGCTACCCTGGGTTCAAACAGATTGATGAATACAATTTAACACGGGTATATCCACACTAATGTTGCAGTAATCCTTTGCATGATATAGTTCTGCTTAACAAAGTCTACATTACTACTATTGTACTAAGAGCTAATATTTAATGAGCAGTTTATGTTGTGGTAGAGAGCTAAGATAACATGCTATGCATTTTCATATTATTTCTTATAACCCCTCCAAGGCCAATGGCTAGTCCTATTGTTAAGTGACTTTCCTCAAGTTACAGTTCCTTAGAGACAGATCGGAGATTCAACCCAAGTTTTCTATTTAATCAAAGCTCAAGCAATTAAGTGATGTATTAGTCACTCTAAGTATGACCTGGCAGAAAATACCAGCTAGTATATGGACATGAAGGCATTTGAGGTGTCAGAACATCAGCCTCAGCAAAGCCAGGCTCAACAGCCCACTATGTATCTAAGGGAAATTTCTATAACCTCATCAACCTCAATCTCTTTATCTTTAAAATGAGGTCAAAGAATTAGATTATCCTGAAAGTTGCTTAAAAGCCTCAAGTTTCCCAATTCTCTGGTGCATAGGCTATGCTCCACCATGTTCTAATTATAAGAATTTAGGCAGTTTCTCTTTAAGACCCTTTGGTCATATGCAAAATAGAAGTATACTAGCATCTATCCAATCTCATGAGATAACCCATGTCAAACATTTGGCACAATATATCATAAGATATATTTTATTAGTATTTCTATTCTTAATAGCAAGGTATTCTTTGTACATCTACAACTGATCTTGACACTCACATGTGTCATATCACCTGAGAGGACTGAAAAGTGTCATCAGCAATAAAGTTATAAGTTACGAAAAAGCAAGTATCTCTTAACCAATGGACAACTCCAAAGTAGTTATGTATAAAAAAGCTTATTCTGTATTTATTGCATTCTCATCATATCATGGTAAGGGGTTTAAAGAAACATATGCTCATCACAGATTAATATACCATCCAGTAGACTGTCAGGACCCCTAGATTTTTAACATTTCATGGAGTAATACTTGCTTGAGTAATCTGCCCTAGGAACACACAACTTAACATTTGTAAGAGAGGAAACTATATGTAGTGAGTCTTAGTCCTTGCTGGACTAAAGAAAACAATTTCTAAAAACAAAAATAAAAGCATTTCCACAAATGTTTCAAAGTACAATCTCTTCAGTTTTGAGTGAAATGGTTTCTCTTTGCATATGTTTCTCTCTCTTCTACACAATGGGTGTCATACACCCACAGATGATTCACCAGAGGCCATGTTTTCAGATCTAATGGAGAAACAAAATGATAATCCAGAAGACAAGATATCATTACAACTAATGGACTCAGAGGGTCCTATTCCATTAAACTTTGTATTTCACATGAGCAAAAGTGAGATGGTTTTGACCTTACTCTTACAGCCTCAGTGCTCAGCATGGTATAAGGTACATGGACAATCTATTGACACATAGAAGGCATGCAATAACAATGGCTGAAAGAATAAGCAGCAAAGAGATGGCTGTGTCAAGACCTGTGCCTCGAGCTACATAATCTCTCTTCATTTTCCTCATCTCTAAATAATCCCTACCTTTCAGGGTAGGTGAAAACAATAGAAAAGATGACATACATAGAAAAGCATTGAGCTGTTTATTTTACATTCAGTAAACTGTTATTGCAGTAATGTGGTCTAGCAGATTGGCATAATAGCATCCTTGTCTGCACAAGAAACAGGCAAATCACTTTATCCCTTGGAGAGATCTGTACAAATGCCTGGATGTCCTCTGGTAATTTTCAGAATGAAAATTAGATTCACGAGGGAAGTAAATTACTGCTATTTGTTCTTGGAATTTTGTGCATGTCAAATCCCCATGTTATCCTGGTCAGCAGCTCCTCTAAGCTAGAAAATTTCTCATAAACTGGTGGTGATAGTAACACAACCTAGTATAGCCTTTCTGGAAAGCAATGTGACTGTGCATATGAAAAGCCTTGTATGGCTTAAACCCTTTGGTTCTGTGATTCTCCTTCTGGGATTAGTCATAAAGAAAAAACCACAGGTGCAGTCACAGATGTATGCACCAGAATATTAATTACATCATTATTCCCATGTAGTTCCAAAAATGCTGAAATCATTTAAATATACAACAATGGCAAGTTCAATGGGTGCGTCATGCAGCCATTAAAACCATGACATGGAAAATGTTCAGGACACTTCAATTAAAAGATACTAAGTTAAAATACTATACATTGTATTATTTCAATTTTACTTATACAGTATATAATATATGTTTAAATAAATGTCCAAAATATTTTTACAATAGGTGGATTATGGGTGATTTTATTTACCTTATTTTTTTTCATAATGATCAACTTTACATGGAATAACTGTTTATTAATAATCAGACACGATGTCATTAAAAACATAATATAGAAGGCACAGGCAGCCAGCAGAAGGTTATAATAACTTTTCAAAAACCAGAAGAATGAGGTATTCGTCAGTTTCCTTAAACCTTGAATGCTTCTTCTTAAGAAATTCTAATGACAAAGTTCATATTCAAATGGTTAGGCTTCATTGTACCTGCTTACATAAAAGTATCAACATTTAAAAGTGCCACCACAAAAATGGAGACAGTGTATATTGCTAAATTATTTGATATTGGTCATGTTAAAAAGTTGGTGGAAAATTATTTCAGAGCAGGTATTTGTCCTATCTTTCAACTATGGTTCTGGGGCAGGAATTTCTAACTATTCAGCAAATTTATGTTCTAATCTTGAGTATTCAAGACTTCCCTTACTGCTATGGTAGACATATTAAGTGATTTCTAACTAAAAAGAATGAGAATGGAAACAACGTGTGCTACTTTGAGTCCTGGTCCATATGAGTATTCCGTGTACCTGCCTCAATGTTCTTTTCTTCCTTCTGGATGAGTCAATCAGAGATTTTAAAGCCATATGCTAATGGTGGGTAACATAGCTACTATTTCTTAATGACTGAGAAGAAGAAACATCAGCTGATCTTTATTTTCACCTAAGACTGTTACATGAGCAAGAAATGTACAATATTCTTTTAAATGTATTATTAAGTTAGGGCTTATTTGTTACCACAGCAAGAATTAGCTTAACTATTTTACATTGTACACTTTGTTGCATATACAACCTGGCCAAACTTATTCTTCATAGAGAGTTGCAGAGACCACTTTTGTAGACAGAAAATTCTACAAAAGAATGAGGAAAAAGTTAAAAAATAGATTATTTGTGCTGTCTTGTAAATCACTGTAGTCTCATAGTTTGCTAAATTTATCTCACTTACTACCAGGGCACTGGTGGCTTATGTCTGTAATCCTAGCTATTCAGGAGGCAGAGATCAGGAGGATCACAGTTTGAAGCCAGCCTTGGCCAAGAGTTTGTGAGAACCTATCTTGAAAACATGCTTCATTAAAAAGGGGGCAGTCTAAGTGGTTCAAGATATAGCCCTGAGTTCAAATCCCAGTACAAAAAAAAAGAGAGTGAGAGAGGAAAAAAATGCTGCCTTTAATCCTAGCTACATAGGAGGCAGAGTTAGAAGGATCACAGTCCAAGTCCAGCCTGGGCAAAAGCACAAGACCTTACCTGAAAAACAGACTAAACATAGAAGGACCAGGAGATGGTTCAAGAAGACCAGTACCACCAGAAAAAAGAAAAAGATAATAATAGAAAAATGCACTGGTTTCAATGAGAAGTCTAAAATAAATAAATGGACATTATTCTCTGGGTTTGTTTTCATCTTAATTTTTTTCTTTCCTGTGGTCTGAATGTTTGTGTACCCCCATACTAAGATCACAAATTGAAATCCTAATCCCAAGGTGATAGTATTATGGAGATAGGAACCATGAAGGCAGACTCTCATGACTGGGATAGAACCCTTGCATAAAAGAACTTAGAGAGCTCCCTCACTCTTCCCACCACATAAGAATTTAGACAGTTCATCCTATCAGTAAGTAATGGGCCCTCACCAGCCACTGAGTCTGATGACCCTGTGATCTTGGGCTTTATAGCATCTAAAATTGTGAGAAATAAATTTCTCTTTTATAAGTAATGTAGTCTTATATTGTTGTATTGTTGTTATAGCAGACCAAATTGACTAAGTCTTTGTTCTTGTATTTGAAGGTAGGTTCTATGAAGGCAGGACCTTTATCTTGTTTATTGGTGCTGTCCAGCTTCCAGATCTGCAATAATAATAGCCCTATGATATATATTTTTTTCTAGAATGAAAATTAATGTGAAAACATGAGATGAATAAAGACAAATTTTCTTGGTGAGACTTACCACCTTGGAACTTGACTAAGAATTTTCATTTGGTAGAAAAACTATTTCACACGATTCAGACATGTGATTAAACACAAAACAAACAAAATTTCTAAATATCATTTCAAATTATAAGATATATCTATCGAATGTGTCTCAGGACCAAAAGCAGCTGACAAGTGTAGACTTCTCTTTACTACACACTCTCATCTTTTGCCAGCATCACTTTAACTCTGAGGCAGTTTTCCAGTGCTGACCTTGCACCAATTTTCTACCTGATGGCAGAGAACCAAGTATTTGCTCTCTCCATTCTATTCCAAACAGATGGCTCAAAGTTAAATAGCTAATAAATCACAATTTCTGTGAGTGATAGGGCCCAACTAAAAGGTGTTTATTTACTGTTATAATTGGTGTATTACTGCCAACTGAAGAGATATTTAATTAAAACTTTTGAACCATAGCTATTGATTGTTAGTTCATTTATGTGTTAGTCAGGGTTCGCCAAACATGTGTGTGGGGGAACAAATAGGATAGATAGATGATAGACATATAAATAGATGAGAGAGGGAGATCTTAAGGAACTGGGTCACAAATTGTTGAGGTTTGTCCAGTCCAAAGTCTGATGGAGGAAACCAACAAGCTGGACAATCAATCAAGAAAGGCTTGTAGTTCAAGTCCAAAGGAAATCTCTTGGTGAACCAGAGAAGAACTGATGTTGCTGCTGAAATATGAAAAGTGTGAAAGCATCTATTGGAGAATTCCCTCTTGCTTAGAGAGGTCAGTTTTTGCTCTTTTCAAGCCTTCAACTTGTAGAATTAGTCCCACCAACATTATAGAGAGCAAATTTGCTTTACTCAACGTCCACCAATTTTAATGTAAATCTCATCCATAAATACCTTCACAGAAACATCCACAAAATGCTTGAACAAATACTTGGGCCCTAAGGCCCAGACAAGTTAGTACAAAAAATTAATCATCATTGTTTAGTTTACTTGCTTGCTTTTTTTGCTCATTTGTATTTATTGTCTTTTCTTTGCATCAGTCCTTGGAGTCATCATTGCTTCTACAGGTCTCATCTAATACAAAACCCTATAGTGACTTGGTAACTTCTAAGCCCGTCTTTCAGCATCCCTTCTGTCTTGCTGGGTAACTAGGTGCTTTAATACTCAGCACCTCTAATCTGATATGAATGTGAATGGAGATATTCTGCTACATAATTGAAGATTTATTATAATAATCAAATTGGAGAAAAATATGTTGACAAGCTCTAAAAATACAAATTTACATTAAAGCTATTAACTAAAATTGTTTACATATCAAGGCCTTACTTCTCAAACAACCAAATAAGACAACAGGAAATTTCTCTTGTGAGGCACATTACAGGTGAGTAACTACCTGACTTATTGGAATAAAGAAAGATCAAATTAATAAAGCAAGTTTATTAGTGAGGGGACAATGAAATTGAGGATTAAAATAAGCTTTAAAGACCACAACAGATAATTGATGAGGATCTCAGGAACAGAGTTGATTTTAAAGGGCACAGAATATTCAGGTCTAAAATCAGTTCTCTTGGGAAGTTAGCACCTTCCCTGTTCTTCCCAGTGACCTTAGTCCTGGGGGGATTGCAAATTGTATAGAAGTACTATGACAGCTTGAGCATGAGGAACTCAAGCCATGGACCTGCTTATAAGAAGCTCCTCAGAATGATTGAGCAGAGTTTATCACTTCCCAACCTACAGCATACAGTAAGCACTCCACATGCATTTCAGTGCAGGACAACTATGTGATTGTCAGTCTTTTCTTCTCACAGGGACTCTGTATCTCAGATCCCTGTGCAGATTCTTCTTGTACCTCTAGGGATGGGAGGTTATTTTGTCCTCACCTCAATGTAAGACTCAGTCTCTTAGCCCTTATTTGTTTCTGCTCCAAGACTAACTTCTTCTGACATTTGATATTCCAGTTCCTTTTAGAAAAAAAATTGCCAAATTCACTCTGAAAAGGTAACTTTGCTCTATAATCCCTCTGGGTCAATAGTTCAATGTTAGTTCATTTCCTAAGGTAAGTATCCTTTTGTCTTCAAAAACCCCTCCAAGAGACAAAACTAGGAACTCATTAAGCTATGGTCAGCTATGTTCCTTTGTAGACCCTACTCTCCAGAAGATCAAAACTCTTGGAGTCCTATATCACCCAGTCTCACTTGTTATAAGACCCTGTCATTGTATATTCTGAAACAACCTGTTAATAGCTTGGAACTATTCCTTCTTGAATCTCTTAAACCATCATAGACCCAATTCAGTTTCCAATTGTACTCAAGATTATGTGGGTTCAAAAATCTCAAGAAGACATGGAACCAACATCCAGTAAATATCATAGTATAAGCCTCTGTCAGTATCTTGGTGGTATGAAAATACAATTTCCTCACATCTCATATCCATTTGTTTAAAAGCAGCTGAATGTTTTCAAATATGTCATACCTGGTTTGACGCTCAATATGCAAAGATATTCACATCTGCAATTGTGCATTTTTATTCTGTAAGAACCGGAACAAAGACATGCTTAAAATGTGCTTTTGTTCTTTGTAGTAATGGATGGATGGCTAAAGTTCTTTTGCAATTTTGCATGGCAGACAGTTCTGTTTCAAAATGTGCAAAATATCAGTTTTATGAACACTTTGCTTATATTGCTTCTCTGCCATTTTCTCTAGGAATGCCCCAGTGGTGTTGTTAATGAAGAAACCTTCAAAGAGATTTACTCACAGTTCTTTCCACAGGGAGGTAAGTACAAATGTGGACTTGTTAACATACTCTCAGAGTTAGAATTATGCTTGCAATCTCAAGATTGGTTTAATCTTTCATGGCATGATCCTACATTTTTAATCTTTGTGTAGAATAATTGATACACTGCATCCAAGTGCATAGAACTTTCTGTGTATCATAAAAGTGAGCTACTTCTAAATTATCAAATATTTAAGAGGTTACTTTTTAAGTTTAATACAAGTAATCCTGGGTGCCCAGAACTATGGCTTTCAAGTTCTCACTGCTTTTGTGACTTTTATAGGTGTCCTTAAAATGGTATAAGATTCTCACTTTTATTATAGTTCTCATTTGATTCTCCTAGCTCTCTAAATTAGGACAAATGTAATTATCTTCAATTTACAGATGTGAAATCTGGGACTTAGAGAATTTACATGGTTTGCTCAGGGTCACATATCAATTCAGTGGCAGATCTAGGTTATAACCTAGATTGCTCTATAGCCTTATCTAATTTACCGCCTTCTGTCCCTCTAACTCCCAGCGACTTTTTTCTCTGACCCCTGATCTGAGAAAATACACTCTAGATATTATTTTAATTAGAAATAAAACACAAGCATAACAGAATTATGTTACATATATGTTAGAGATGAGTGAAGAGATGCATTGACCTTTGGATCTTACAGTTTTTCCTTCCATCAACAGATGCTCATTTTTAATTTGTCACCCAGCCTAGGGTGTGCCCAGCTGTATGTGAGGTGCTGCTATGTAGAAGAAGTTAGAACAATGGAAGGTGGTTCTTGCCCAAAAGTATATTATAGTCTAGCATAACAAAGGGACAATGTCAAAAAAAGGGATAAGTGGAAAGATGGAGATTTAAAAACAGTACTGTGTGAGCCCAGTGCGAGCATAATTAAATAATCTGGAGAACAGGGAGAAAATACAAAAGAGGATATCCAGGTAAAATGAGTCTGAGCTAAAGTTGAAGCTTTTCCAGCAGTGTCTAATACTTCTTGGGCT
Source organism: Castor canadensis (assembly GCF_047511655.1). Classification (NCBI taxonomy): domain Eukaryota; kingdom Metazoa; phylum Chordata; class Mammalia; order Rodentia; family Castoridae; genus Castor; species Castor canadensis. The sequence continues at coordinate 139,634,236 of NC_133394.1, forward strand.
CTGGCTTGGATTATCTTTCACCACTCAGTAGCTCAACTTGGGACCTTCCCTCTTTACAAATATGGAAAGTAAGGTGCAGAGAGGTCAGTCTACTTCCAAAGTATATAAATCCTTCAGTGGCTCATCATATCTCTCTGGAGAAGTTTTCCTGATGACGAGGATGTCTTCCTGCTTTAAGCACAAGGATGTTCTAAGATAATGAAGTGTAAGCAAAGAGATAAAACATAAAAATGAAAGTGAGCATTTTCAGGAAAATGTGGGGATTTGGGTATAATTTGGGGGGAAATGTCCTGGAGTTGTGGATGCCATGTTAAGAAACAGGAACTTTATTCTTGAGGTAATGCATAGTTGCTAATGGGTTGAAGTAGGAGCTGTGAGGGTCAGATTTGTGTTTTACAATCCACTGTTAGCTCTGTGGAGGATTAATTTGAAGCAGGAAATACTCAGACAAGAAGACTAATTAGAAGGTTATTTCAGGAGGGAAAACTAGGTCATTAACCAGAGCCCACAGTAAAAAATAGGACTGATTAAAGACATATTTACATGATAAAAATGGCAGATTTTGATGGTCTATTGACTTTTTGAGGTAAAAGGGTTTGCAATAACTTCCAGAAGTCTGTCATTCGTATCAGGTAACTTATTACAGGAGTGGGATGATGGCAGTAATGTTCTCAGCTTTGGAAAAATTACATTTACAGTGTCTGTGGGTATTTAGGATCAACAAGAAGTTCATGGAGATCTAAAGCTCAGGGGAAAATATCAGAGAAAATAGATATTTAGTATTATTAACTACAAAACAGTAGCTAAATCCATGACATGGATAAGGTTACTGGGACGAATGTATAAAGTGCTGAGCAAGCCATGTATGTCAAACATGAAAGTCCAGAATACATGTTAAGGACCATTAGAAGGAAACAGAATCCATGAAGGAGACAGATAATCAACAGCTAATGAAAGGGGAGTAAGTCAAAGGGAGATGGACAGACATGGGAATAAACCCAAGGGAGACTGATAGTTCAGAAATGAAGAGAATCGAGACATTAAACTCTGTAGCCAAGAGATCCAGTAAGGTATCCTTGGGATGTGGCAACAAGGAGGTCAGTGTTAACTACCATTAGAGCAACTTTAATATGGGAGAAGGGTGGGATATAGACAGAAGCCAAAGTGCAGAGGACAAAAGTGTGATGGATAGTAAGACATACCTCTAGAGACAGCCTATACAAGAAACTTGGCATGGAGAAGAGGAGGAGAAAGCAGATGACAGTGCCAGGCAAGTAAAGGAGAAAGAGTTTCGTTTTTTGGTTTTTGTTTTTTTAAACATAAGAAAGGATGAAACTTGCTTATATGTAGAGAAAGAGCTTATAAAAAGATAAATGTTACTTGTGTAAAGCAGAGAGTTGATAATAAATAGAATTCAACTTTGAAGGAGATGGAGATGAAACAGAGCAGGTGGCGGACATGAGTCAGGAGTCTAAGAAGACTTCACCTTGAAAAAAAAAATAGAGTACCATCTAGTCTTCATTATAGCCTTGACTTCTATTCAACACAGGGAACAACCATTTCTTCTTTCTGTGGTTTTGGCCAGAGCAGACTTTGCAATTATCTCAACATCACCTTTTCAATTTACTTCCCATTTAAAGGAGCCACCATCATCTCTTGACAAAGTAGCTTCAATAGCTTCTGATTCTGACACCCATGCCCCTAACCATAGTCAGTTCTTGAAATGAGCCATAGCGATCCTGTTAAAATGCAAGCAGTATCATATCACTGTTCTACTCAAAACCTCCCAGCCCCTCAGAATATTCACAGCAATTTGGATTGTAACCTGTAAATTATGCCACTGATCTCAAGTTCTCTCTCTTCTTTATCTTCCCCATTCTCTCGATTCATTCCATTCCAGCCACATGGGCTTCCTTACCATTCCACTAACACAATAGTCATTTTGCTGTTTCTGAACTTTGAACTTACTATTCTCTGTGCCTAGCACTTGCTACTCACCAATATCCATCTCAATATCTTACCACCTGTGCTTTTACTCAAATGCTGTCTTCTCAGTGGGGCCTTTCCTGACCATCCACTCTTAACCTATATTCCCTAATACATTCTCCATCCCTTTCCTCTGCTTTCCATCTCTTTTTGGCATTCAAGACCACCTAATGCTACATATTTTACTCACTTTTGTTGTTCATTTTCTCTCTCCCCACCAGAATGTCAGCTCAAGTGAATGGAGGTTTTCTCTATTTCATTACTGTTATATCTACAAGGTCATGAAACAGTGACTGACAAGAAATAACAGTTGATAAATACTTATTGTATAATGAGTGAATAAATAAATGATACAAATCTACCTGGTATATCTGACTGTACAAAGGACTAATATTTGTAAAATCAATCTGAAAGGGTACAGCTTTTAGTAGTTTTATGCAAAAATTTGATTACCTTTTGTTTTGCAATCCATTTGGTGTTAGGTATTTCTCTGGGTTTGAGACAACCCTATGCACGAATTAACAAAACAAATTTTTCTTAAAGATATCTTTTAAGCCAGGTGCTGGTGGCTCATGCTTATAATCCTAGCTACTCAGGAGGTAAGGATCCCAGTTCAAAGCCAGCGTAGCAAATAGTTCGCAAGACCCTGTCTCAAAAAACCCTTCACAGAAAAGGGCTGGTGGAGAGGCTCAAGGTGTAGACCTGGTTTCAAACCCTAGTACCTCAAAAAAAAAAAAAAGATCTTCTAAAAGAATTAAATTATAATTCTGGGAAAACACAGGAAGAGCTATTATTGCATAGGGTCGAACAGACTATGGATGACAGCCTCCACCTCCCACTTCACTACTGCATTGTACACATGACACCTATTTTGACAGACTGCAGGCAGGTATCAGTTATCATATGGTACCAATTGTATACAGCTCCATATTAAAATTTTATCTCTATTTGAAAAACATTTCCACATTAAAAAATATCTACTTAAGCAGAGAAATCTACTTTGGAAAGGATTCTTACTACAAATCCAAAGGGATTTGAGGAAAAATCACTTTTGCTGTCTTAAAAGTTCCTTGATTATTCTTGTTAATTGAATGTGTAAATCTAAAAGTATCAGACAACATTGCAGGGAATGAGATATTTTAAAGAATGATGACTTGCAATTTAAAAAATTAATATTATGAGAGTCAATGCCCTGTATAGCTATCCTTATCTCAACCAGCAAAACCCCTTGTTCCTTCCTATTATTGCTTATACTCTCTCTACAACAAAATTAGAGATAAGGGCAAAATAGTTTCTGCTGGGTATTGAGGGGGGGAGCGGGAGGGGGCGGAGTGGGTGGTAAGGGAGGGGGTGGGGGCAGGGGGGAGAAATGAACCAAGCCTTGTATGCACATATGAATAATAAAAGAAAAATGAAAAAAAAAATTAATATTATGCATGCACGTTATGTCTTACAGTCATGCTAGCAAAGGAAAAATGTCCTAAATAAGTATACAACCTCAGATAGAAGGGAGATTCACGTTCTAGGCAACATCATATCCCCATGCATGTAGTGTCATTTATTCAGGTTGCTGGTCTGAGAGCAACAGGTTTCTCTCCTTTCAGATGGTGATGTTTCTGTAAATCAGAACCTCTCACCATTTCTTCTGTGAAAATGCTTTGTCTTCTGTACAGAACATCAGGGCAATTTGTATTTTGTCAGGCTCTTAGCTCTCTAAGACTTAGAGAGACAGTTTACCAAGCACAACTTGTTTGGCATTCTGGATGGATGTCAGCACAACTAGATTGAACAGAAGCATCTTGTTTGAAGGGAAGATAAAGTATCGCTACTATAAAACAAGGAGCAAAGAAAAGGATTGTTGGTGCTCTTGGTTATATAGTTATAGAAATACTTTTCCAGCTCCACAAATGGTGGACGCTTTAGTGTATAAACTCTCAGCTCTTTAAACATTTCAAAAGTCTATGAAAATTGCAATTTCCTGGTCTGTTTCTGCTTGTGTTGTAGAGAATTTTCACTTACGTTGACTATTCTAGATACTCATTTAATGGCTACTGAACGAATGAATGAATGACCTCAAGTCAGAAGAATATGTTAATAAATATTCATTGGATAACCACTGTATGCAAGACAGATGAGGCACTTAGCTTAAAATAAAAATAAAACTCTATTCATTGACCTTCCAGTGTCATGGCTCCTTCTTTTTGCCCAATCAAAGCTGGTAGCATCACTGCATTTCTTGAAATATTTTCACACCACATCAGAAGAAATTCAGACTCCATCAGAAAGCTCATTGTCTTTCATGACATAACTCTACTGGATTTACTGAACATAAAATTGCATCATATTAGATCTCAAGTCACATAGACACACAAAATGGACTTCATGAACACAAGAAATTTTTGGAAAATGTTACATCTGTAGAAGTTTTGATCACACTTTTTAAATTAGTTGAAATAAGAGTGGATTGTCCATGAAAGAATAATAATAATACCTAACACTTCTGAATATTTAATAGTTTCCTAAATACATTGCATATATAGCATCTCATTTAAACTTCACGAAATACATAATAGGAGTGTTATCATGGTCTTGTTGATGAGGAAACTGAATCACAGAGCTGACTCAGGGTCACACAGTTAATCTTTGGTAAAGCTGAGGTTCAAGTTCAAGCATTGTGACTTTATAACACTATTAACGTTCTCTGCATGATAAATCAAGCTTGGAAAACTGGTTTAACTGCTAGAAGAATTGCCAGAGTGTATTGAGAAGAACAAAAAGTCCTCCAGACCATATTAGTGTAAACCTTGAGAGTGTCATTGCCACATGTCAAACTTTAAAGCTACCGAAACCCCAATTTGAGAATAATAGTAATTATCTTATGACTATACTATCTTGTTTTTTAAATTAAAAAATGCAAACATCATCTGTTCTGAGCTATTATTCATGGTGAGCTGTGCTTGCTAAGGTAATGACATTTACCTTGATTGTGGAAAGAGGGTAGCAAGAGACCTGCTTAATGAAGCGCATTATAAAATATGCAAAATCTCTTCTTTTTTTCTCCCATGAAAATAAACTTAACTTACTGCCTATCAACTCATATCTCCACAGGGGGCAATGAATAGTTTAAGAAGTCTATGAAAAAAGTACTATTGAGTGCAAAACAACTTTGCAAATAAAAATAAGCACCAATTTTTAATAAGTCTATATTGGAACATCTAAGCAATCACAGTAAATCCAAAAAAAAAAATCCCAAAAGATTTCCTCCTACAATTCATCAATACTAGATTAACATCCACCTTAGACAAAACGGTTTTATTTCTCATTATTTAAGCCAAATTTTGGTGCCTGGTTAGTTCATCAAAAAACAATGTTAACAGCTGGGCCCCTAGTGGCTCATGCCTGTAGATCCTAGCTACTTAGGAGGCTAACATTGGGCAATTACAGCCCCATAGTGTACCAGGGAAATAAAGTTCACAAGACCCCATCTCAATGAAAAAAAGTTAGGAGTGGTGCTGTGCCTGTCATCCATCATCTCAGGTATGGTGGGAAGATTTAAATAGGAGAATCATTGTCCAGGCTGGCCTGGGTAAAAAGTAAGACCCTCTCTTCAGCAAAAAGGGCTGGAGGTATGTCTCAAGTGGTAGAGAGCCTGCAAACAGCATGAGACCCTGCGTTCAAAATCTAGTACTGCCAAAATAAATAAATAAATAAGTCAGCAATTCATGTGTTTAAAAATAGTGATTCCTCACATTTTATGGTACGACTAGAGGACATGCCACCATAGTTTTTTTTTTTTTTAATGCCACCATAGATTTGAGAACTGAGTGTATAGTCTGCATAACAAAATGCATGACCTTCAATAGTATTAACCACTGGGGCAAAGTAACAGACTAAAGTCTGTTAGTACTTATGGCTCCTGAGATTCCACAGAAAAATTTGGCTTCCTCTGGCAGGAAGTAAAAGCTTTCTAAGAAGGGGAACAACCCTGCTAGCTTTGACTAGGCAAGGGGAAGGATCCATGGCTGGAATGCCTGTTCTCTCTTTTATTTGGGGAAGGCAATTCTCTACTACTGCTACATTGACTTAGTTTCTTAGCAGCCTTTTAAAATCAATTCATAAAGTAAAAGTGAATAGAAATTATATTATTTCCCAAATAAAATAAAAACTAAAATAATAAAATAGAAATAGATGAGATTTTAAACAGACAGTAAGAGCCTAGAGCCAATGAACCGAAAGGTTACATTTTCTTATAATAAAAAAGGTTAAGACAAAAGGCTAAAACCCATGAGATGAAACATTTAAAATAATCATGTAAATTTGATCTAGGGACAAGCACAAAAAACATTTAAAAATGAGATCTGAGCACTAAGAAAACAATAATAAAAATGTACACTTTTAAAATGAAAGAGTTCAGAGATTAGGGAGATAAAGGAGAAGCATAAGACGAGAAAGGGAGAAAAACAGGAAGCAAGCAAGGAGGAAAAGTTGGATTTCACTGTCCATAGCATCATGAGGACTGGGGACAGAGACCCATTCGTACTTGTCCCAGAGCTTTGAATCTTACACAGGACCCAGACAGGGTAGGGGTTCCTTTAAGTAAGTGTATGCAACTGGGAATCTTGAGGACCACACAATCCCCAGAAATTTCCCAAGTCACCTTCCCCTCCATCTACCATCCATCTCTTCTGGGAGCAGGCTGGGATCAGAATCTTCATGTCACAGATAACTGTGACTGTGACTTTGGACAAGTTTCTCAACCTATGTCCTAATATCCTTCCTTGAGTTGTAAAAATGAGGATAGAACTAATAAAGAACTCTAATAGTAGCAAGTCATCTCTGTCTCATTATTTTTATACTTATTACTTTACTTCTAGAGATAGTCTCTGCCAAGCACAAAGCAATTCCAGACATGTCTCACTTAATCCTTACACCCACCTATGGGACCATTACTTATCCTGGATTGGTATCAACATCCAAGACTCACATGCTTTTCCAGCCAGAAACTCATAAAGGATGTCTGTCACCAGAGGCCTCTGTGCATTTAGCTCATTCCTCTGAATCTCACATTGCAATCCTCTGCCAAGAGTAGGTGAGCAGCTGGAAAGAAAATAGATGCTAAAGAAGAAGGTACTAATTTTTCTGAATAAAAGGAGGCTTGGACCAGCTATCTAAGTCCCATGTAGGCTATAGAAACCCTAACTTAATGATACTCCTGTTTTGATATTTCAGACTCTACAACATATGCACATTTTCTGTTCAATGCATTCGACACTGACCACAATGGAGCTGTGAGTTTTGAGGTGAGTCTTAGATGCCTTTTATATTATTTGATACTTCAAAAGGGATTTTTTTAAAAAGACTTCTTAGTGGAAAAATCTGAGCTTGATGATTTGATCTTTTTTTTAACTTTAAGAACACTTCCTTCCTCTCCTGGAATCTCAAGAAGCTGCTCTTACCTTTCCCAAGTAGTACAAGTTACAATCCACATTTAATGTATTTCCAACATTTTTAGATGCATTTGAATGTGGCTTTCCTAGCTGTGTGCAAACAATCTCAGAAGGTAAATGATATATTTTCTGGCACTTATCCATGGCCATTCATTGTGGGAATACAAAGATAATGTAGTTCAAAATCCTCTTATGGAAGGCTCAGTATGTGTGAGAGAGCAGGAAGAAACTAAATACAGAAAAATGCTATATTCAGCAGCCTGACAAGTTTACAAAGAAGTGTCTTCCTAAGTTATAAGTGGGGTGATCTGTAGTAAAATCATGTGGTGCTGTTCATGAAATACTGAGCATGAGTAGCTAGTAAAATAAAATATGTTCTGGGTATTCACATAGCATAGTTTTATGCAGTGACAAATACTAACTATAGATGATAGAATGAGGTCATTCACGTGATTCATCTGCTACGTAGCAGGTCACAGATAGTAAGCAATACACTTAAATCTAAATATTAGGAGAATGAACAAAACTTTGACCAGCTATGAAATCAGAGCCTTATATTTTTGTTAGAAAACTATGAGTACAAGTATAACTCATCTGTTGGTTTATATTCTGAATGACTATGCTTGGTCTGTGAGCAATAAAACTTCTGGAGCTCATCAGGAGAACCAAGAGGGAGGATTGTGTAAGGAGGCAAAAGCAAGTCCTAACATGTCTCAGATAGGGTGCTAACTAAGGATGTCGGACTATCTTGTATGCGATGAGGAGCTCCTGCGGAAATGTCAGCAGGGGTGTTCATGTATCTGAGCTATGTTCTTGGAAACGTAGCATAATTAGCTGCTATTCATCTAAGAATCTAGGAGCTGATGAAAGACTAAACTGTGGTAAAGGCATTGGAGATGAGAGTAGAGAAGAATTCAAAAGATGAACTTGGTAGAATTTTAACAATCTCTCACATTCAGGAGGGGAAAAGTAAATTTGGACATAGGAAACTATTTGGGTAAAAGGCCATATAGAAGCAGAAAAGTGGAGCCTCCTGGGATGACATTTAGTTGGTAGTCCCAGAGCAAAATTTCCAGGTACAGCAAAGTACCTCTTAAGTTCTTTGTCCTCACACAGTGTTCTAGGGACATAAGATTTTGGGCCAGGATCCCAAAACATCATTTATACATTAGCAAAGACATATCACTGAAAAGAGAAGGGCAGAATTTGGTAGTGGCTGAGGAGGTGTGAACTAAGATGTTAGGACAGAGCAGAGTGCCTAGCCTGGACTTGCAAGCAGCAATGGGGGTGGGGACGACAAAGGGGACATTACAAGAGTGACCTAAGTTTCTTCCTTTGGTGGCAGTTTAGACTACCCTAGGAGAATATCCTATTAGTATTTACTATATTTTACTCACAAGATCAATTCCTGTATTGCCTTAGTGTATCTTTAAGTTAGAAGTCAAAGGCCTTAGTTCATCTAATAAAAACATTTATAGCTAATTACAGAGGATGAGAAAGATAAAAATCTAGTAGTGATTTAATTACTTGAAATAACTTATGTATCAGAAATATGCTATCAATTTCCTATAGTACGTTATATCCAACTTTACATGTAAATGTAGTCTGATGGTAATAATGTAGGATTATGCATAACAATGCTTTTATAATGTTTATGTAAAATATCAGTAACTATGATGAATGTTGATTATAATTTGAGAAATTGGTTGTGACTGGTATTTATGGTTTGCTTCTTAGTACAATGTCTTTTAATGGCATACAAATGGCTTAGTTAATAAATGTTTAACCAAAAGCACATTTTTAAAAAGGCTGTTACAGTTACATTTTCTAAAAGATTAGCTAATGTCTCTAGAAAACAGAAATGGAACATATTTTGAGTAGAAACAGCAGAGAGACCATCTGAACAAAGAAAAGGAAATGGAAGTTTCCCACTTAATTTGTATAAACCTGAAGAGCCGAATGAATAACTCAGAAAGAGCCCTGGGTTTAAATATGATTGGATCTAATCTCCACTTTTCCACCAAATGGCTGTAAGACCTTGGGCAAGTATTTAAATCCTCTGCACCTTACTGTTCATCAGCAGAACATCAGCAGCAAAGGCAACTTCACAGGTTAACTTAAGAATGAAAAGGCCAGGATGCCCCACTACTGATGAATGGATTAAGAAAATGTGGCATTTAGACACAATGGAATTTTACTCAGCCATGAAGAAGAATGAAATCTTGTCATTCACAAGTAAATGGATGGAACTGGAGAACGTCATCTTAAGTGAAGTTAGCCAGGCTCAGAAGGCCAAAAATCCTCATATGTGTTCTCCCTCATATGTGGACTTTAGACCTAAAACAAATGCAGAAATATTATTGGACATGGATCACACACTAAGGGGAGAACACATACAAGAGGAATAGGGAAAGGTAGGAAACCCAAAACTTGAAAGTGTTTGATGTGCCCACTTTGTAGAGGAGTTAATATAGTAACCTTAAAATGACAGAGGTCAATATGGGAAGGTGACCGGGATGTAGTGAAGAGGTCTGGTATAGATGAATCAATTCGGGTTGTAATACACATGTACATGGAAACAATGCTAGGAATTTCTCTGTATAGCTATCCTTATCTCAACTAACAAGAACACTTTCTTATTATTGCTTATGTCTTCTCTTCAACAAAATTGGAGAAAACAGGTTCTGCCTGAAGTGAGGGAATGGAGGAGAGGGGTAGGACGGGGCCGGGGCAGGGGGTAGAAATGGCACAAACAATGTTTGTACATATGAATAAATAAAAAAAATAAGAATGAAAAGGTAGTAATGTCAGTAAAGTTCTCGGATTTGTGCATGGCACCAAATATACATTCAATATTTATTATTTTATTTTTATTTATTATTATGTTAACCATAATAGTAACTACTTAAATGACTTTTCTAGTAAAGATAATTAATGATAATGGTCATCACTTTACACAATAAACTTCTATCTTTGAATGTACTCAAGCAAAGGCTATTTGACTACTGTGTACTATTGTGAAAGGCAGTTGTACATAGTTCTCTGTACTAAGTGCTTAAAATATCATTAATAATAATAACAGTTATACTAACTGAAGGTAAATTTTAGTATCCATTATTTTAGGCATTGTATTGATTCAATTGCATAATGCTAGTTTATTTATCCTTCTAGGTACCATTATTATCTCCTTTTTAGCAAATGAAAAAGAGGAACTCCTAGAGAAGGTACCAAAACTGCCATGGTCACATGGCTACAAAGTAACAGCCCTAGATTCAAATTCAGGCTATCTGGCCATGGAGAGTGGTGACATGCAATCCTCAATCCCAGATGCATCCACCAATATGAAATCTTCAGTACTGGCTGAGTTTTGTCTTTCAGATTTCATATTTTAGAACTGCAATAATATATAAATATACAGTATATGCATATGATTAATATCTTCAGCAGGGTCCAATGGGTTAATATTTGTGCATCAAAAATATAATAAATATGTCACAGATTGCTACTGGTCAGCAGGGTGCATTTGTTCTTCTTAGTGATCATATGCCTAGGAAGTGTTTCCAGCCTTTCCTGAACTTAGGCAAGGCATGGCAGAGGTCTATTGATGGAATATAGGTAGAAGTGACACATCCTTCCTCTCTCTTCCCATCTGTGGAGATTGTAAGATCACACAACCTTGCAACAAAGTGGAAGGAGCCTGGATCCCTGACTGACCACATGAAACAGAACCTGTACCCCTGTATTTCACTGTGTGACTGATAAATAAGTGTATAAAGTGCCATGCCTCTAAGACTTAAGGGTATTAATACAGCTGTTAACATCCTCTGAATAAAGTAATAGATAGTTAATAGGTAGAAACAGAGATAGACTTGAGAAAGAGAGAGAAGAATTAGAAATAGTTTTATGTCACCAAAATTCACCAAAATGAGTTTAGCTCTAAAATTAAGCATCTTCCACTGTCTATTCCACTAAATGTTTACAAATTCAAAATTTTGAAATAAATCACAGGTTAAAAAAAAAGAAGTACTTGTATTACTAGGTACTTGTTAGACATAAGGAACCCAAAACTTAGAAAAGTTGAATCATTTAGGTAAGTAAATTGGAACCAGGATTGAAGCCTAACTCTACCAAAGTTTCTGAAACCTATGAATTTTTTTTACCTTTATAGGATATATTTGTTGTACGGGGGGATTCATAGTGATATTTCCCATTAGACTTATATCATACATTAGTTATGTCACCCCTATTGTATCTCCCCCTTAACCCTCTTCCCGCCCCATTTAAAGCAACCCCAAGAGGTTTCTTTGTTCTATTACATATAAATATATGAAATTCATCAACCATATACCCTTACCTTAATCTCCTTAATTCGCCTCCCTCCTTGCACTAGTTCTCTCTCTCTCTCTCACACACACACACACACACACACACACAGTACCTATTTTACAGTCCTGTCTTTCATTATTAATATTTAGGTTGATATTCAAAGGGGTTTCTCAAGGAATGCCCACTGTGGGTATACTTTACTTTGGTCCATTTAACCCTTTCCATTACTCTCCCTTACCACTTTCTCTCCCACCCCCTCATTTTTAAACAGCTTTCAATACATATCCTAAGATATTAGACTTTCACAGATCTTTTGTTTTACAATATCACTGATGCGCTATCATTCTCTTTTCATTTCCCTCTTTCCCCAAGTTCCATATATGGTCATGCTTGTTTTTGGGTATATGTTTATCTTTTGGATCTATCTTCCACATATGAGAGAAAATATGCAGCCTTTGTCTTTCTGAGCCAGGCTTACATCACTTAACATGATGTCCTCCATTTGCATCCATTTTCCTTCAAACCACATGTCATTATTCTTTATGGCTGAGTAAAATTCCGTTGTGTATACATGCAGTTGTAGGGCACCTGGGTTGTTTCCAAAGGTTGGAACAGTGAATAGTGCTGTGATAAACATCAGTGTACAGGTGTCTCTATTGAATCCTGATTTTTTTCTTTGGGTAGATGCCTAAAAGTGGTATTACTGGATCATATGGCAGTTCTATCTTTAGCTTTTTGAGGAATTGCCAAACTGCTTTCCATACTGGTTGTAGTAATTTTCATTTCCAGGAGCAGTGTAAAAGCGTTCTTGTTTCAAAACATCTTCACCAGCATTTATTGTTGTTATTGTTCTTGAATATGGCCATTCTAACAGTGGTGAGATGAAATCTAAGTGTTGTTCTGATTTGTATCTGTTGCATAACCAGGGAAGTTGAACACTTCTTCATGTACTTACTGGCCATTTGTACCTCCTCCTTTGAGAATGCCTATTTAATTCATGTGGCCATTTCTCCATTGGTGTGTTGATTCTTTGGATGCTGAGCTTTTTGAGTTCCTGATTACATTTGGGATATTAGTCCCAAATGAGTAGCTGACAAAGATTTTCTCCCATTGGGTGAGTTGTGTCTTGAGTCTGGTGACAGTTTCTTTTGCTGTTCAGAAGCTCTTTCATTTGATGCAGTCCCATTTGTTCATTCTTTCTCTTAGATGCTGAACCTTTCAAGTTCTACTTAGGAAGTCATTCCCTATACCTATATGTTCTAGTGTATTTCCTACTACTTTCTGGAGTTCTTTCAGAGTTTCAGGCCTTATTTTAAGGTATTTGATCCACTTTGAATTGGTTTTGGTGCAGGGTGAAAGACAGGGACCTAGTTTCAGTCTTTTATGTGTGGATATCCAGTTTTCCCAGCAACATTTGTTGAAGAGGCTGTCTTTTCTCCATCATGTGTTTTGGGCTCCTTTGTTGAAGATCAGTTGGCTGTAGGTGGGTGGGTTTGTGTCTGGGTCTTCTGATCCATTGGTCTTCATGTCTGTTTTTATGCCAATACCATGCTGTTTTTATTGTTATGGCCCTGTAATATAGTTTGAAGTCAGATATTGTGATGCCTCCAGCATTGGACTTTGTGCTCAGAATTGCTTTGGCTATTCAAGATCTTTTGTGTTTCTGTATGCATTTCAAGATTGTTTTTTCTACTTCTGTGCAGAATGTCATGGGAATTTTGATGGGAATTGCACTGAACATGTAGGTTGTTTTTGGTAATATGACCATTTTCACAATGTTGATTCTAACAATCCATGAGACATCTTTTGATGTCTTCCTCGATTTCTCTCTTCAGTGGTTTACAGTTTTTATTAAACCACTGAAACATATGAATCTTAGTGAGCTTTTCTGGAAAGGGTTAAATAGTGAATATTTAGGTTTTTCAGGTTATACAGTTTATTGCATGTACTCAACCCTGTTCTTGCGGCACAAAAGTGAATATAGACAATCCCTAAACAAATGAGCATTGGTGTGTTTTCATAAATCCTAATTTACAAAAACAGATGGGGGCTATATATGGCCCAGGACCATAGTTTTCCAACCCTGGTCCTAACCATTCCTATAGATTGCTTCCTCATGAGAAGAAACATGAGCCATATGTTTGTTAGGTGGCGTGTAAGACTGAATTCTGTTTTTGATTACTAAGTATTATTGAAACCAGAGTTTGGACCCAAAGTCCAAATTCCTGGGTTTCCTGATGTTAGGTCCAGCCACTGGACACTACATGAAGGACAGAGAAAGGAGATTTATTTCATCACTTGTGAAACACTATGGGAAGAGGCAAGCCCACTTCAGCCATCTTCTGGGGTATAGACATGGGCTATAATTTTAAGTAGACAAAGAACTGGGAGTAAGGGGAGAGAAGAATGCATAGTTAAACAATCCTAGTCTTAGGTATGGTCTGGTTGGTCATTATCTCAGCCCTTGTTCTGAGAGAGATTCTGGAGTTGTTATCCATAGTTACTGTTGCTTGACAGATGGTAAGTCCTGAGAAAGCTCTACTGTTAGAGATAGTTTCAGTCCTTTGTTAGGAAGATGTTATCAGTTCTGTCCTTCCTGGAATCCAAGGTGATTGCTAAGTTCCTGCAGAAAGAATAACTTAGACCAAGGACAGATATAAAATGAAGGTAGAAACATCATGTTTTTCTCCTGCTTTTGGTTAATTTGTGGACCCAAGTAATGATTTGGTGTTTTCAGCAAAAGCACTTTAAGCACCTCTTACATTGACCAGCTTTTATAGCTACCATTTTTAATCTATCTCATCCACAAAAACTGACTACTGACATAATTTTTGTGTCACAATTGATTGTTTCAACAGCTACTCTTTACCAAACATTAACACCATCACCATAATACACACTGCTGAGAATCTCCCAAATGCCAAGATTACTTATATATTGAGGTTGAGTGAAAATTTTCTGTCCTTTGCAGCAATTCTGGAATAGGTATACCTGCTACTACAGGTAATTGATGACTTGATGTCGAGCTACCTCAGTTCAGAGATGCAAGGAAAGTTCAGTCACTCACAATCCAATTCACACAATGAAATGTGAGCTGCTCTCACCCCCAGAGCTGTGCAGTGGGAATATCACAATCCCCAAAGTAATTGCTTTGTCATTCACAGCATTGATTTAAAAAAAGTTTTTCTATACAAATATTAAATATGGCTATGTGAAAATTTTTCTTTCTAGGATGAATCATTTTATCAAATTAAATAGCTATTTTCTTATGAAATGTCAGGAGGAATTATTTTAAGCAAAGTTTCCAATTGGTTTAGAATTTTATTTTATCAGATTTATTAATCTTTGAGTTTTTCCTTCCTATATCCCTCAAAGTACACACACACACACACACACACACACACACACACACACACACTTCTTATAATTCTGTTATTCTTGATTTTTTTAATCATTCTGCTATCATTGGATGTAAAAGGTAGCTTCAGATGTGTTCTCATTTCATTCATTTATTTAACAAGTATTTATCAAGCCTTCTCTCTTCCAAACACTCTTAAGGTGCTAGCAATGCAGTAGTGAACAAGATAGAGAAAAATGTTTGTCCTGGAGGAGACTGCATCATCCCATTGTAATGACTGATGTCTGTAGACTCCATCTCCTATCACCATGATCGCTCCTTCACCTAGGCCCCATCCATGAAAATCTGCTGATCCCCAAGGACTGTGGCCCTGCTGCATGTGGTCTTGTTACTTGTCACCCTGTCTCTCTGTCCTGCGCACCCTTGTAATCTTTCCGCAGAGGGTCTAGATCCTAAAAGCACCACTGCCCTTGCCATCTACTCCTTGTGGCCTCCAAGAACATCCCTTTAAATCCTCTACAGCAAAGACTCTCATGTTCCATGAAACCTGAGAGAACATTAGATGATTACAAATAAGAGAAATACATACAGTAAATATCTTACATCTGAAGGTCAGTCCCCTCTTTTAAAAATTCATTTAAAATAGACTTTTAATTTTAGACCAGTTTTATATTTATGGAAAAACTGTGAGGACAGGACAGAGAGCTCCTGTATATCTCATATGCAGCTTCTCTGTTATTCATAGATTAATCAGGTGCACTGTTACAGTTAATTAACAATTTCTATATTGTTATTAACAAAAATTCATGCTTTATTCAGATTTCCTTAGCTTTCACTTACTGTCCTTTTTCTGACCAGGATCCTACTCAGGTTACATTTCATTTCGTCCCATCCACCTTTTATTCAGTTATAATGTCTCCTTCATCTCTTGTTGGTTGTGACAGTTTCTCAGACTTTCTGAGTTTTTAAAGAGTGTGAGCATTTTGAGGAAGTGTTGGTCGGGTATTTTTGTACAATGTCCTTCAATTAGGATTTGTCTATGTCTTTCTCATGAATATCCGGGGTTATGTGCTTCAGGAAGGAAGACCACAGAGGTAAAGTGCCATTTTTATCACATAAGAGCAAAAGTACATAGTATCAAAATGATTTATGATGGCTGATGTTGACCTTGATGCATCAAGTTCCCACTGAAGTTTCTCTCCCTTTTCCAAACCCACTCTTTGGAAAGAAGTTACTGTGCACAGCATACCTTTAAGGGCTAGGGAATTATTCTATCTTCTCAGTAGTATAAGTTCTATTTCATTTGGATTCTTATTCATAGGAGATTTGTCCCTTGTCCCCAATTTATTAATTTAGTCAATTAGTGCGGTCCCATGAATTTTTATTTTATACTTAGAATAATAATCTAATGTGACCCTATTTATTCTTTTGCTCACATTTTTACAGTTTAGCTAATGAGAACTGTTTCTGTTGGTGCCTTTGTCCCTCTGCCATACCTCCATCAAGGCTGTTATTAAGATTAAATATGGATCTAAAGAGTTTAAAAAATTGCCTGTCACATAAAAAATGCTCAATTAGTGTTAGTGAGTAAGACTGGGGAACCTGGTTAACCTCTAATTTGTCTCAGAGATTTGAAATCAGTCTCTCTCTCTCTCTCTTTCTCACAGTGTTCCTGGACATGTAAATGTTGTATCCCCATGTATATTCACATACTGACTCACATTCTCTTTTCTGAAGTTAAGACTATTTTCTCATATTTTTATGCAGTAGTTTCATGGCAACAATTATTAATTTCTGACACATCCAGATGGTCTCTAAATGTTATTAGTAATTGAATTGCAATCAGAGTCATTATTTCGAATATGTCCTGTAGAGCAGGAAAAGGAGACATAGTATATATTTGTATCATGCTGCTCTACACAACCAGAGCACAGGGATTTAGTTCTAGCTAAAATGAGAGCCTGGGCTTTGAGTCAGAGGTCTGAAACAGTTTCCAGCTCTGTTGCTTCCTGGCTTAACTCTGTGGCTCAGTGGCCTATTTTCTCTGAGCATCATTTGTAAAATAACAACAGTATACCTTCCCTAATGCTTATGTGACATGAACTGGTGCATGAAAACTTCCTAACACAAGACCCCCACATACAGATCAACAAACTGTAGTCATTACTACTATGAAATTTCAGCATCCAGTACCTCTTCTCCACTAATTCCACTTCTTTCCTAATAAATCAGGATGATGGGAAACAGAAAAAATGTTTACTGCAGCATCATTTAGAGTAAAGACAATTTTAAGTTAATTTTCATGTTCAACACTGGGAAATGATGGTGAAATAAATTACAATCTATCCATATTACCAAGCAATGTTGCAAACTTCAAATTGTACCAAATATTAGCTACTAAAATTAGAAAATAGTGACCATAACATTTAAAAAGTTAAGAGAAATGGAAAGAGGATATCAGGATAATAACTTTAGTTTTTGCTGTATAATTGTGTGTGTGCATACTTAGATGTCATTTACAATATAATTCTTATTTTGGTTTGTGATTCCAAAGTCATGTGATTCACCATCTCTGGCTATAAAGAAAATGCAAATCAAAACCACACTAAGATTCCACCTCACCCATTAGAACAGCTGTCATCAAAATCACCACCAACAATAAATGTTGGTGAGGATGTGGGGGAAAAAGAACCCTGCTGGTGGAAATGTAAGCTAGTACAATCACTCTGGAAAACAATATGGAGGCTCCTTAGAAAACTAAACATATACCTTAAAAAAAAATCATGTGATTGTATTATTAGATTAAACCATATGAAATTACTGTTTTTGGTAAATCTGATCAAGTATCAGCAATTTCATATGGTTCAATATAAAGGATAGTTATTTAAATAATATTATAATGAATTTTCAGTGATATAAGAAAATGTAATTTTAAGTAAAATATACTGAATAGTATGCATTATGTATTTTATTATATATGTAAATATTTAAGATCTTATATATTCATAACTTTAAATATATATTCAGGTGTACATGAAAGTATTCAATATGAATAGGTGTTAGGATTGTATATAATTATATTCTTTAGTACAAATTTCTATATTTTTACAAGATTAAGTTTTATACTTAAATGTTTATTATTATATACTTATATTTATGAACATTATATTAAAATTCATGAATTTTTTATGGCTATCAGTGAGATTAAGCCAAAGAACTTCCTTCCAATTTAATTTAATGTGGCTATAATAACATCTCAAGACACTAAATTACCTAAATAGACATTGTTGTGTTTCAATCACTGTAAATAGATTATCTCTTCTATGCAACAAAGGCTACAAATCTCAGGAAATTGTATCGTTCGAATATTTTAGATTAAATCAATCAATGTGGAAGTTTGACCTATTCAGGAAGTCATGCTAGAGAAGATAAACAACCTTAACTTTTGTTTTTTGGTGGGACCAGGGTTTGAACTCAAGGCTTCACACTTGCAAAGTGGTGTCTCTTCCATTTAAGCCACACCTCCAGTCCATTTTTGCCATGGTTATTATGGAGATGGAGTTTCACAAACTATTTGCCTGGGCTGGCCTTGCACCATGATCTTCCCAATATCAGCCTCCTAAGTAGCTAAAATTACAGGCATGGGCCTCAGGCACCTGGCCATAACAATTTTTTTTTAAATGATAAAACCATGTAAACAAGCATAAGACACAATGAACACATGAATGTCTTTCTTTGCTATACCATTGACTAGCTAGTTAGCCTTTCTAACATATGACAAGTCCCTTAATGTTTTCCCATCTGCACTTTGTGGCAACTCTCCCCAGATGCATCATTCTCAGCCATGATTGGCAGGTAGGGAGATGGGAGAATTAATACTCCTGGCACAATGCCCCCTGTTGAGGCTCTGAGTAAAGGTTTGGCAGATGAATAAAAGTCACTTGTGAACAAGGCCCAATGATAATAAAGTAAAACTGTTACCAAAAAGTTTACCAGTGCTAAACTAGTATTTACAAAGTTTCCCTTGGCTCTTGGATCCAGCAAGGGAAGAATTTAAGCAAGATGCATATACATAGTAAAAGGGATAGCAAAGTTTATTAGGAAAGGGATATACTTCCAATAGACTGAAAGTGGGTCTTCTCTAAGTGATAAGAGCAGTATCAGCATTTGGAGCTGGAATATTTATTAAGGAGTTCTCAGCACCAGGTCTATCTGATCTTTAAGATGGGTCTTTATCTTATTAAATTACCTGTATGAAATTCTCAGCCCCGGGTCTTTCTGGTAGAGGTTACCTGTGGAACTCTCAGCCCCCAGTCTATCTGATACATAGGGTACGGCTCTTGGGCCTGGATCTTTAGATTTTTTTTTATTGGGGGGTGGGGGAGGATGCAGAATTTTTATCTTATAGAGATTACCTGTGTGAAACTTCCAACCCCAAGCAGGCCTAGCTGAAATTTAGGGTGTGGCTTGCTGTTGAGTAAAGAAAGGATTAGGCTTTAAATGACAGACTTCAAAGCATTCTGGGATATCCCCTGGCCTTGATGGGCTCATCTGATTTTAACAGTGACTGGTCACCTGTGGAGTTGGAAGTTTAATTATAACGATTTTCAGCAGCTTATGTCTATCGGCTACCTATCAAAACCTCCACCCCTTTGCCTTCTTTTGCCTTGATAGCAAGAGAATGGAAATTCAGAACAGATGCCATCATTATCATTTTTGTACATGAATGAACAAATATGCGTGGAGCTGTGGTCCATGCCTGTAATCCTAACTATTTGGCAGGTACAGATTGGGAGGATTGCATTTTGAAGCCTGCCTGAGGATAAGCATGAGACCCTATTTAAAAAAATAACTAAAGCATGAAGGAGTAGTGGGAAAAAAAAGGAGAAAATAACAAAAAAAGAAGATACAAAAAAAGGGGTGGGGGCATGGCTCAAGTGGTTGAGCATCTGTGTAGCATCTACAAAGCCCTGGGTTCAAACCCCAGTAGTGCCAAAAAAAAAAAAAAAAAAAAAGACATTTCTATACCTAAAAAAAATAAAGTAACTGTGCAAAATATCCTGGGAGTTTTTGTTGTTTTGGTTTGAGCATTGTCATTTCCTGCTTGAGAGATTTTAATTACCATTCAGAAAAGCAAGGAGAAAAATCCTCTTAAGCCACATTGAGTTTCCCATTTTTGTTCTCCACAAAATAAGGTAGTCATTCATTACTCTTGAAAGAACCTTTTACCAACATCATCCAGCCAGATAAAGGAAAACTGATCCAAGACTGTAGCCACTGTTCCATGATAAGCACTTTCAGGATGCATAGGATTTTGAGAAAGGTGTGAATTGGGTGTCAGAATGAGAATCAGAGTACTTTTGTTTTTAAAGACCAGAAAAGTCATGCTAAAACAATATGATAATATTATTGGCTCACAGAAATGAAAAGGCCAGAGATAGGGCTGCTGGCTACACCCTAAGGTCAGGCCCCCTGTATGATTGCAAGGGAGTGCTTGAGCTCTGTGATTCATTGTTCCTGTCAGACTGGGAAGGAAGAATATCTGTGTACTAGCATTTTTAGCAAGAGTACAAGAGTCCTGAGAATCAGTCTTAGACTTGGACTTAGTTTATTTATGTCCCAATCATGGGTCCAATTATCCCTGCCAAAGAGATTAAATGCAATTCCTGACTTTGTCCAGGCCATGCTCCATCTCTAGGATGGAGTAAACCTCCACAGAGGTTTACTGCAGAGCACCAAATGCAAATGCGAGGTCTGCTAAGGAAAACAACAGAAGTCCACATAGAGCTAAAAGGACTGACTTTGAATCTTTCATTGTTACTCTGCTATGTTTTGTCTGGTGGTGAGAACAATGCCAGTGATGATTCCTGTGGGCCTCATACTGGTTCTCAAATGTGTTTCTGGGAACTGCAGTCTAGATATTCCCTTGGAACTTATTTGACAGGTAAAACCTTGGGCCTCACCCCGAAACTAATGAATCAGAAACTCTGGGTGTGTTAGCTCAGATGTGGTAGCCCAGTCACCTGTGTAGTAGTAAGCTCTCCAGGTGATTCTATGCTCAATTTTGAGCTGATACTTTAAACATGTTCTCAAAAACTTTGTAACCAGGCCCCCTTTTCCAACTAATGATATATTGCTACTACTTTGTGATTTGAAGAAACATAAGGTTTATACTCTGTCGTCTAGCATTTCAAAATTATGCAATTGTTTTCTAATAAGGCTGTATTCCTGTGCTCTGCAACAACTATTTTACACCTTAAAAAGCCAAAGCTTACAGTTGTACAAGTTACATACTGCACAATTCCAAATGACATCTGTCTCTTAATTATATATTATCTTTTATATTTCCAGGAGATGGAAAATATTTTAAGGATGGTTCACTTTCCTCTGACTTGCACAATTCACCATATGTAGTAGCAGACAGAGCTTCCCCTTTCTCTTACCTCAAACCTGGTTGTTACCCTTTCTGCCATGCTGACACCCACTAAGGCAGATTGAAATTCTCTCATCTTCTCACTTCTGACCAGCTACTGCCATCTGCAGCATGTTCTCCTTCCTCCTGTACCTCCTCCCTTCACAGCTCTGACCCTGCATACTGGCTACCATCCTAGGAATACCATCCATTTCTTACTTTTTAGGTTCTTCCCTTCAGTAATCAAAATACTTATTTAAAAAGTCATGCTTTGCTCCCTCTACTCCATTGAAATAGAGATCTCTGGTGCCTGCATGTTGCTTGTCCTCCATAGCAGCTTTGTCTCAAGGTGAGCAATCCCTTCCTAGTGAAATGATCTCTTCTCGACTTCCCTTTCTTCTTCAGCAACTTTTTATCAAGGTGACTTTCCAGTTTCTCCTCTGTTGAATTTTAGAATTTTTCTTGTTTTCTCTTGAATCCTCTCTTTCTCTTATGCTACATACTACCCTGAATGACATAGGAAGTCAAATATGTATAATTATCCAGTTGTTACCAGATCATATTTTGAAGGTCTATTATTTTCCTATTGAATGGTCAATGTCCTGGGGTTTACACTTGGACTTAATTGTTCTACAGGTCTATATGCCAGTAACATGTTTTGATTACTGTAACTTTATAGTAAGTTTTGAAGTTGGGAAGTGTGAATTGTTTTTCTTTCTCAATATTATTTTGGTTAGTTGGGGCCCCTTGAAATTCCAGGTGTATTTGACAATCAGTTTTTTAATTTATGCAACAAATTTGGCCATTCTTGATAAATTTTTATGAGAAAACTGAAGTGGTTTTTATGCTTCTTTAGCATTAGAAAGGTCAGCATCATGCTCAAAGGAGAAACACAAAGAAATATCTTAAGTTCGAGATCAAAATAAAGGTAATCTATTATCATTATCATTAAGTAATACTGTTCCAGATGTATTAGACCACACAAATAGAAAAAAACAGAACCAACATGTGAAAATCAGAAGTGATAAAATTAACTCCATTTGCACCTAATAGAATCACATACATGTAAATTCCAGGAGAAAAACTAACATATACAGCAGGGTGTGAAATTATTACACAGAAATCAATAGCTTTCATATACAGAAGCAAAACTAATTTGGAACATATAAAACTTTATTTACAATAGCAAAAGAAAGATTAAAAACATAGAAATAAATTTGAGAAGAAATGTGAAAGAACAATTTGGTGAAATAAACTACAATGCATTCATTTGTGCAATAGTGAAAAAAGACTAGGGGACTGTTTTCAAGATTTCAGTGTGAGAAAAAATCAAATACAGAACTGTGTGTTATAATTTGTGTAAAGGAAGGAGGAATATATATATAAATGTATAGTAGACCGTGGTATGGTTCCAAGGAGACCACAATTCAGGATACACAGAGTTCAGAAGTGTATTGTGGATGCTTCATTCATTTTTACAAAATTATCACTCAATTTCCACAAAAAGTGTGCTGCTTTTCAACAAGTCTCAAATTTTCATTGTATCACTTCGAGTAAGTTCACTTTTACATTGCTTTTTGACACTATTTGCTTTTGGGGAGGCAGATTTGCACACAATTCAAGGTAGGGAAACACTCAGCAGACCACATAATGATTTAAACACAACTGACGATAACATGGGACCGAGACCTCCACCCCATCAACTGAGCTATGTATTGCGTGAACTGGAATTTTAAGTGTTTATCAAATTTCTATTGATTTTTTTGGTTGTATTTGGTCAAAACAGTGTAATAAATCTGCAAATAAGGCTTACTGTAACTTATAATTATATATACAATAATTCTTGAAAGTAAATAGAAACAACTAATGCCAGTTATTCTACAGAAAGAGGATTTCTTTACCATTTTGAGTATTTTCTAAATTGTGAACTATATGAATGTTAACAGTTCAAAAAACACAGAAAACATTTTAAGAAATTGGGACAGGAAAACAGCTACAAAATGATGGAATGTAGGAGAGAGGAAGTACACCCAGAGAGCAACTTTTGGACTTCCCTTCTACCTAACAATAAATTGATTCTAAATTCAGCACATTTCAATGTTGACCCTGATTTATGTGATCAGGTATGAATGTGATCTAGTTGATCTGGTTCCTCTGCACCGTAATCATGCCACCTGAACCCTGATATTAGCTGAGGGCTCCATTTATTAACAAAGACGTACACAATGCCCTTGCCAGGGACTGTTATAAGCAGCTTAACTCTCAATCTTGGAGGGTGATATCACTATCCCCATTTTACGATATAAAATTAGAGGCAAAAGGGTAAGTTGCCTGAGGACACAAAACTGTCAACTGACATAGCTGGAATTTGAATCCAGGTAATGTGGCTACCAACCCCGGCTCTTGCCCGCTTCCCACATGTAAACTTGAGCTTGAGCTGTAATTAAAGGACTCAATTGTATCTGTCTCTTATGGACAGCCTGTATTTCTTGTTAGGAATATTTTTTCATGGGAAATGTATTATGTACATACTTGTATTTAAAATACATTGTTATTAGATTCTTTTCAGTAAATGTGTGCACTTTTCACTGAAAGCCAATATGATTTATACTCAAGCACCCTGATGTTTCGATACTCGATGTGATTTCCAATACCATGTTTGATTTAACTCATAGTTTTCAATTAGAAGGGCATGGTTTATGCCTACAAAGAACTCTGGGAAACAGATGACCAAAAATGCACTAGTAATTTTGCTAAATAAATTGTTCAAAATCCAAAATTTCCAATATTTGAGAGAATGTTATAATTCTAAATAATATTTTTATTACTCTTTTAGGATTTCATCAAGGGTCTTTCCATTTTGCTCCGGGGGACAGTACAAGAAAAACTCAACTGGGCATTTAATTTATATGACATAAATAAAGACGGCTACATCACTAAAGAAGTAAGAGATGCCCCACCAACATAGCTTTCCTCTGGGCCACTTTCATTTTTTAACTGAAAAAATTGCAGTTAACTTGAAAATCATTTTTTTCAGGAAATCCAAAATATTTTATGTGGTAGTGGTAGACTTATTCTAATAAAAATGTAGAAGTTGCTAGGATTTGTTTATGGTAAATCTCCAAAGAAAACATACACACGTGAAAATTATACCGTTTCCTATGGACATTTTAATAAATTCTGGAAATAGAATGAAGACTGTGGTTGGAATGAGATGGGAAGAAAATATATCAAACTACTTGAGAATATCTGGCCTGAAAACTTTTTTCCCCCACATAATATGACCCATATGGAAACATGCAAGTTTTCAATCACAGGATTGTTCTATGAGTTGTTTTATGGGAATAAGTGATGCAATGGTGGGTTCTCCAAACACACTTCCAGGCAGACTATCCAGAGAGATGACTCACACCACAAATTAAGATGCTCTTATCACATGGCTTATTGAACCAAATTAAAATACAGTAAAAAACAAAGCCAAAGGGATGGGCTAAGTTGACCACACTTAGGACAGGGGACAAAAATGGGTTGAAGGAGAATACCATCCACTGTTGGAGCAGTCTCAATGTTTAAATGACTTAATTCTGTGTCTTAACAGCTTCCTTAGAGTTAGGTTTTGAACAAGAGTCCCCAAAGACAGAAGGTTCCCAGGACCAATGACATGTCTCAGGGACAAGTATACACGGCACCACTAGTGGTTCATTTGTAGTCATAGGTTTTGTGTTTCTTTGACAGAGGACACAGGGTGGCCAATGGAGCTGAATTAAGTGACTTCATGAATATTGATATTAGTGCTGTTTGTATATTTGGTATAGCATGAACATTCATTATGCAGGTACCTCAGGAACCTTAGCTATCTTAGTCCTTCACTTCTTTTCTGGCCCATTCAATAATTAACACATTCCATGAATTCTGCTGATATCTAACAAACTTCACGCTATTTTTCTGTGTTCAAAACATCTTTAAAAGTTTTCCCTATTTTTACAATTACCAATTAATCACTTATAATAGAATTGAATACTCTGAAAAGTAAATATATGTAAGATTGTATTACCCATCTAAAACAAAGACTTTGTATGTGATACAACAAATCTGAATGTCTAAATAATTCAAACTATTTTTACTCTCACTAGATTGAAAATGACAAGCCAAAACTAGATTTTACTTTAAAAGTTAATAAAATGCCCAGGTGTGTCCTAGAGTCAAAATATTTTGACTAGTGTTCATGTGTGGCTTCTTCAGTTAAAGCCATGATCAAAAAAAAAATGAAAATCCTAATGAGCAGTTGTTTCATTAGTTGTAGCTAGAAATTTGCTTTAGTAGTTCTAAATGCAATATATTTCCAACAGATGTGTATTCATAATCAATAACTATGTAATAACTCAGTAAAAGTGTACATAGTCTGTGGAAATCCAAACAT
Source organism: Castor canadensis (assembly GCF_047511655.1). NCBI lineage: Eukaryota > Metazoa > Chordata > Mammalia > Rodentia > Castoridae > Castor > Castor canadensis. The sequence goes on from NC_133394.1 coordinate 139,660,185, forward strand.
TAAACCGGAGCATTCCTTTCCTGACCATGGGAATCTGCTTTATTTTGAAATTGAGTCTTACATTTTTGATTATGCTACTGTGAAGGCAAAAAGCTATCTGGTGGCTTTGCCTTTGAGACAGCCAAAAGGTACCTCATGAAGTATCAAAGAAAAAATTTTAAAAAACCAAAACTGGGAAAATAAAATCAGTCAAAGCTCCTTGTTTCTTTAGACTTTGTGTGTAGCCTCATGCAAGTGCCTCTCCTTTTTAGGAAATGCTTGATATAATGAAAGCAATTTACGATATGATGGGTAAATGCACATATCCTGTCCTCAAAGAAGATGCTCCCAGGCAACATGTGGAGACATTTTTCCAGGTAGGAATGAAAAGAGAAGTCGGGCAGGGGGTAAGAGCAATTAATGAGCAATCATTTTACTAATTTATCAATTTTGGTTTTGAATATATTGTAACACTGACAAAGAGTTATTGAACATTCACAATATCCTAGGTAGAGCGCTAAGCAATTTTCATGTTTCACAGGTCATTTTCATTTGGTTCTCACAAGGACCCTATAAAGTTACAAATTCTCATTGGCTCTTTTTACAGATGAGAAAACAAAGGTTCTAAAAGTTTCCACAAATTGCCTGGGCTCCCTTATATTTAGGAAATAGGATTTTACCTAAGGCAAAGTGACTCCAGATCTTCACATTACACCGAAGAGGGCACAGTGTGGAATGATTTGGCCATGATTGTAAGAAATCACTAGTTTGTTACAACACACTTCCTCCACATGAAACAGGCAGATGGGCTAGCTATCTTTTCATCAGCTTTAGCTCACTGGTTTTAGTGCGAGCTTCAAAGGGGAAGTCTCAATAAAATGCTTTGCTCTTTTCTTCCTCATAGAAAATGGACAAAAATAAAGATGGGGTCGTCACCATAGATGAGTTCATCGAAAGTTGCCAAAAAGTAAGTAATGAGAGGAAAAAACTGTCACTTTTGTTTTCATAATAGCTAGAGAGTATGGACAGTTAACGACCACGAACTATACGGTTAGCACAGGTGAGATAAGCCTAACATTTTGAAAACCAGCACCAATTTACACATTCATTAGATCAGTGTCACAGAGTGCCTAATCTGAAGGAATGTAGGACTGTAGGAAACCCTGAAGACACACATGTATCATTTTTGTTCCCCTCATAATTTAGAGTATTTAATCATTGACCCGATTCTCAGACTTACTGTATAACATGTATCTTTTCAAACATATTTCCACAGAATGAGGATCAAGCTTATAACCAATTTTTAAGAGAAATATCATTGCTTTGCTGTATGAGGGCAATAATTTATTTTTTGGCAGAATCCAATAATGGCCTTCAATCACAAAAAATACAGAGTGGAAAATTCTGGGTAGTTACTGATCATTTGGGAAACTAGTGTTAGCTTACCTACAATTACTTGACAATGTGTGGATAGAGCTATAACGAAGAATTTTTAAAAAAATAATCACGGAGACAAATTTGTTGGGGCTTCAGGTCTTCCCTTTATTTTTCAATTGTTCATTTTTACCTTTCCTGATATTGTTTTCAATTCCTATTCAAAGTCACTATCCTGGAGAGAACTTGGTGACATCAGCCTGCTTAATGGTGGTATCATTACTTGGCTTTGAGCAGTGGTTCAGTCCCCATTTACTACTACTATAAATAGCTCACTAAAAGCATTCATGCACAACTGACAAATGCTCCTAAAATTCCTAAGGAAGATGCTAAGCTGAATGCAGCCACCATGCAATGGTTTTTCCTAATCAATCCTTTCTTTTACATTCAGAAACCATTCATTTTTAAAGGCACCCAAAAGCCACAGCTTCAGCTATACAAGGCAGACGTATAAAGTGAGGTATAGTTACTGCAAACATCCATTTCTGTGTGCAGTCACCTGTATAAGACTCTGATTTGGTTTGTGATTTACCTAGAATGCCAACATTCTCATTTGCTCACTTTGACTTATCCCCTGTGCCTCTCTGGTGTGTTCTGATGGTATGACTTGAAAAATATCCTCTGCTAACTCCAAATAAATCTAAATGAAATGTTTGGAGTCTGGCAGAGTCAAGAAAACATAAAATGAGCCCTTCATGATTCCCTATGTGGAAAGTGGATAGAATGGCAATTTCATTTGTAAACACTCAGCACATGAGCTTTGGCGTAGGCTGTCAGTAGGAGGAAATAACACTAGGAGCATAACAGTACACTTTCTGTTGCAGATATGCTAAATTTAGATTTTCATGTTTCTCCCTTACAGGATGAAAACATAATGCGTTCCATGCAGCTCTTCGAAAATGTGATTTAACTTGTGAAATATTCCTCAATCAAACAGACAATGTGAACTGCTCTGCCACACTCAAAAGTTGGAGCTACCACTTTTAGCATAGCATATGCTTTTCACTGAGGCATATTATGCAAACAAGCTTCGTTTTAATATAAAACTATCCCCCAAAGACTTGAGTTTCCCAGTTATAAATCAGCATCCTTTTCATAATAACGAGTTCATGAGATGTTCTAATTCATTTCACACTCTGTGAACATTCAAGAGTAATAGAATCTGGCATATAGTTTTGATTCTTTAGCCATGGGATTATTGAGGCTTTCACATATCAGTGATTTTAAAATATCAGTGTTTTTGCTACTCATTTGTATGTACTCAGTCCTAGAATTTTAAATGTTTTTCTAATATAGTTGCATCTACATTTAATTTCCAAAAATTAATTTAATTTTCATTCAACTGCATTTATATAACACTAGCAAAATTATTACACTTAAAAATACCAAAAACACTTAATCCCAACTTCTCTGGCTTCCCCATCTTCTGTTAAAAACATTAATTTATCTGGCTTTTTTTAAAAAAAACATAATATTTACCAAATTAGTTTATTACCAGATGTCAGCATATGCCTAAAAAAACTTATTTTAAAAGCATTCCCTAATTTTCCGTAACACATATTATAGTCAAGGCCAACATAATACATATAATTTTGTATGTGTTCAACTTTACAAGTGGACTGTTTTCTATTGTGTCCTTAAGCTCATGAAGGTGTTAAACAAAGCAAGGGTTTTTACAGACATATGCAAAGGGTCAGGCTTATCTGTCCTCCAATACATAGTAAGGCTAAGTAACAAATAATCCTTACAACATTAAAGGCCAGTTTCATCCCCTTTTCCCTGACTTCCTCACAGCATGTATTGCAAGTCATTCAGGGGCAAAGAAACCTTGACCACCCCAAGCCTACTAGGGACAAAGAGTAAGCAGAGTTCACTTTGAAAGCATCATGATCCTATCACATTAAAAACTACTATCAAGATTTCATAGAAAAAGAATATAAACACTACAGAAACATTGAACAACTCATCTGGGTTGCATTTTGATTTAGCTCATCATAAAACTCCAACAATGCAGATTCCTTGTAATGGTCTTAAGCCAAAACTGTAAAGCTGCCACACAGTACTATAGATACACACATCTTCCCTGTTCTGCAGAAACATCACAAAGACCAAGAGGCTACAGGAAGAGGGAATTTGCAACTGTCTTTGAAACGGTAAATCAGGTATCTATTCTGGTGTAGAGATAGGATGTTGAAAGCTGCCCTGCTATCACCAGTGTAGAAATTAAGAGTAGTACAATACATGTACACTGAAATTTGCCATCGTGTGTTTGTGTAAACTCAATGTGCACATTTTGTATTCCAAAAAAGAAAAATAAAGCAAAATAAAATGTTTATAACTCTATTGTCTATGTTATAGTTCTTTATTCTAACACATTTTGTAATTAATTACTAGATTAAAATCATTCCTTTTTTTCGTATTCCTACAATTTTCTAGATTGTAGGTATCTTTGGATAGTGCTGAACACAAAAAAGAAAAATCAAAGCAAGACCAGTGGGCAGGCAGCTGTGACAACCAGCATGATCTGAGGATGTGACATAGGACTAGAGACCTGGGGAAAGAGAGGGCCAGACAGACGAAGTAAGAAGCAAAAGCTCTGTGGGAGAATGGGCATTTCCATATCATGGCTCCTCAGAAGCTACTTGTACTCTTCAATTCACAGCTGTGAGAAAGACTATCTGAAATGAGAACTGCAAAGAGGTCAATTGGGCATCTGAGAGAAAAAATAAGGAAAAGGCATCCTCTGATGTTTCGGGGAATAGGACTGCTGCTCCCACATAAAAAAGTGATTTCTTGTCTCCTTTCCAAAGTATTGTTTTCTTCTGGATTTGTTCTGGCTACTCAAGTTCCTAAAGGCTCTTCTTGCCAGTAAGATAGAAGTCTTATTCCTATCTTCTATTTCTCTTTCTCCATTTCTTCCTCTTACAAAATGCTCTACACTCAGCTTCCAGTACACCAAAAATTCTGAATTATATCTATATATTTTAAAACCTTTTTAAAAAACCAAGTAATTGTTAAACCCAAGCTAACATAACAAAATTATTACATACATATGAGAGTTTAAAAATTTTAATTTCTGAATATCTGTATATGTTCATCAGCCTCTCAGGATATGAAACTCAATAATAGCATTTACTTAAATATAATTAACACCTAAAGTTTAGGCAGTTTTAATAAATTGTAAAAACCAACAACATACTTACAATAGAATTTGTGCACTTAAAACAAATTTCTAAAACTAGAATACTCTGGAAAGAAATTGTTACAAGCATTATATATTACAAAATACATTTTTGAAAATAATAACTAATAGTGAATTCCTAAGTGTTTATTCACTATTTTAAATTTCTGTAGCCTTGATAAATATAACCCGAGAAATGGTCAAAAGACAATGTATAAAAATACGTGCACAGCTCCAAAATGATTGTCAAAGAGATATTATAAATAAAAATGCAGTAAAAATAAAAACAAACATATATTATCTTGTAAATTTAATAACAGCTCTTCATATTAGGGATAAAAATAAGAGGAAAAAATCCACAAAACTATGCTATTATAGAAGTTTTTTTAATTGTGCATTATTACTTGTCCTTTTTTGTTCTTGAGTGACTTTTCCTATGATTCATCTGGAATGTGTATACTTCTCTTAATCTAGCAAATAATGAATGATGGCTGTGATTTCCAAAAGTATAAACAACAGAAAAAAGTTCCATGGGTGGTACTCTTGCTCAGTGCCTGATACCTGTCAGCAAAAAGTGAGATGATTTTTGTTGACTCCCTTATTCAAGAGTGTATAGAGCAGTATGTAGGAATTTTGGATTTGATGATTATTAGGCTTCCCTGTCAAAAGAAAAAATTAGCATCATTAGTACATGCAGTTACACTAATATGTATTACATTTGCAAGTATGCCTACAAAGTATCCAAAACTCAAGCCGAATAAGAACAAAATTATGAAATGAGAAGTGATGCTTTTTCTGAGTTGAATAAAATATAGATGAACCCTTTTAAGTACCTAGAGAAGTAGTTTGGAGGCCAGACCAGAATGTAAATCGAGCTTCTCCCACTCACTTCACTGTCAAACCTGGGCTAATTACTTCTTTGTGCTTCAGTTTCTTGATCTTTAAAGGAGGATACCAAAATAACCTATGAAGTTTAATGCCTAAAAGTAGTCACTAGAGTACCTGTTATGAATAAGTTCTCACATACTCAATAAAGAAATAAATATTGGGATATGTGTAAGAGTATGCCTTTCCAAGACAAATGAACATATTACTTAGAAAAAGATTAATCAGGCTAAGAATAAATTGGTTTCAATTGAAGGCAGGTAAAGTTTAGTCATAAGAAAGTGACCTGTGACTGTCTACAATAGATTTTATTTCCTCAAAAGTTGGGTCTTCACATCACTATAATACATAGAAACCTTTAAAAATGTGAAACTGTAATACTGAAAAGAATCCTTTCTAAAAGACTCACTTCTAACATTTAACAAAACGGATAAGCTTTTAAGTTCTTAGAAGAAGAGTATTCATTAAATTCATGATAGACTGCAAAATACCAAAAGCCGAGAGAATGTCTTTGATGTAATTGCAATTGTTACTAAAATATTATATATGGCATAGGAGGGTGGAAAAATTTGAAGAAAAAAAACAATACTTAAGAGTTCCTGTAAGTAAATGTTTTCCTTAAAAAATTCTGTATTAGCAACATTCAAAGCTAAATAGACTGAGTTGCAATAAAGAGGCACTCACTCTCTCTGGGACCTTTGATTGTCCAATTACACCCTCTGTAGTGAGCCCCAAATCTTATATGCTGCTTCTGAAATTTATTTACATATTAACTACCTCCTCCCCACACAGACATCCATGAAATGTAACATGCTGGCCCTGGCCCTTTTTATTGTCCCATTCCTAACAGAGGTCTAAAGGGTGTGGGAAACCACTGAGGGAGAGTTTGGGGTTAAAAAGCTGTCATCAATATTTATCATCTATTAACTTGTATTTCAGAGGGGAGGAAAGGGCAAGTACATTCTGCTTTCAAATTCTCAGAACAGCAAGTACATTATAAGCAAGTACTTCCTTTCTCTTAAACAGGGACACAGGTTGGCTAGGGTCTCATTCTGCACATTTCCTCAACAAGATACCTGAACACTAATCCTTCATCTAGGACTTAAACCCAATGAAGAAGCTCATTACCCCATAGGTTAGGAACTTATTACCTCTTCATAAACTTTTTTCCCCTATTTTGGTGGGACTGGGGTTTGAACTCAGGGTTTCACACTTGCAAAGCAGGTGCTCTACTGCTTAAGCCACAACTCCAGGCCAATTTGCTGTCACTATTTTGGCCATGGGGTCTTACAATCTGTTTGCCCAGGATGGCCTCAAACTGCAACCCTCCAGATCTTAGCCCTTCAAGAAGCTAGAATTACAACTGCAAGCCAGTGGCGCCTGGCCACCTCTTTATAAACTTTATTCCAGGCGTTCATCATGGAAAGAATGTAATTGATTTAAAAAGTCATTGAAATTAGACAAATTAGGTAATTTAGAAAAAGCCATTTTAAAGTTATATGTGATCATGCACATCTTATGGTAATTAATTCTTTTAGAAAATAAGTAAAATAGCTGTCAGAGTGGCTCAAGTGACAGACTGTCTGCCCTGAGTTCAACCCTCAGTATTGCCCCTGCCAAAAAAAGTAAAAGGAAACTAAGTTCTGAAATATTAAGATGATTACATGTAATCCTATCATTAAAATCTGATAAAACATAATCTCCAAAATGAGATTTGTGGAAATATCACTAAAACTAGATATCTGAACACTTCTTCAAATAATGCCAATTCAATGAATCTAGTTGACATCATAGAGTAATGACATCCCCCCCATTCTTGAAAAGTCAGAATAATCAATGGGACTATTTCACAGTGTTTCAGTGGTTCAACTCCAACAAATACACACTTCTGTAATCCCAGCTACTTGGGGGGAGATTTAGGGGATTGTGGTTCCAGTACAGACTAGGCAAGATGGGTATGGTGATGCATGCCTGTAATCTATCTCAGCTATACAGGAGGCATAAACAGGAGAATTGTGGTCCCAAGCCAGCCTGAGAAAAAAAGCAAGACCATATATAAAAAAACAACCTAAAACAAAACGGGGTGGAAACATGGCTCATGTGAGAGAGCATTTGCCTAGCAAGTGTGAAGCCTTGGGTCCAAACTTCAGTATTGGCAAAAAGAAAAAAGAAAAAAACCGTTAACATGAAAAGAAAAAAATATACTTGATGAGTTCTTATTTTCTCCCCTTGCACTTTTCAATGGTCAAAGCAAAAACATCTAACTTAGTTTAAAGAGAAAAACTAAGGCTGTACCACACAGTACATGAGTGCACAGGCCTTGAATTTACCCAGCCATGGTCTGAGTCCCTGTACTTAAAACCTGTGTGATGTTGGCAAGACAAAAACTCTGAGTTCTAAAATTGAAAATAACACTATCACATTCACAGGGTTACTTGAGCTGAAATGAGATAATACATGCTAAACAGAGCACCAATTTTATTATAGGCCTAAAAGTAAAGCAAACAAAAAGCCGTAACTGAAGGGATCTCACTTACCCTTCCACCATGCTGCTCCAGCTTCTGCAATGCACTAGTGATCGGCTCTTTGAATTTCTTGTCCATCAGCCTCTTGGAAAGCTTTCGAGGAGAGATTGGGAGGGGGTGAAATAATGTGGAAACACAATGTCCACCACATGCATGACTAAACTGTATGAGCGCCCCTTAAGACATCAAGGCTGCTTTTAGAAAGCAACATTAAAATTTATATGCAATAGATACCATTGCAATTGCTTAAAAATGAATTTACATTATTTCAAACACTATCAATTCAACAACATTTATGACAACTAGAGAAAGTTTTCTGTGAAACAGCATATTTTTCCATTTTTTAATATGCAAGTACATTTGGAGGACCATGATAGAAAGCTATACCTCATTAGCACATATTTTCCTACAATAACAGGGAAGAGTTGAAAAAATGATAGCACATTTATGGAAAAATTAAGCAATAGTGTTAGAGGACTCAGAATAGAAACCACAAGACCGCCTATCCCAAGGAATGTCCTAACCAGGCCCTAGTTGGAAAGGTGGGAGTTTGTTTACAAAGAGAGTGCACTCAGGTAAGTGAGGATAGTCATAGGAGGAAATAGATAAACAGTGCAATTTAGGTTATCAAGAACAGCTTGTAACAATATTCTCACATGTCTGCATTACTGTACCCCAAAACCTAAACATTTCATTTTATAGAAGGACTTGCTCAGGGGTTCACTTTCTAGAAGCTTGGGCAAAGAATTCATCATTCATCACTTACAAGAACTATGCTATAGAAAGTTGGTTTCTGGTCCTGGGTCCTCCAAGATATGAAAGCAATCCAGCAGGAGCACTGAGTAGCAAGCCCTTTTAATCAAACACTGACAATTAGCCTGGGTCAGAAGAGACTCCCAGAAAGATAAAAGAACATGAGAAAGGCAACTTGAAAGGAAGAGACTCCCAGAGCCTACCAATATCTTGGAGACTAACAAGAAAAAATCTCTCTTCACTTTTTTTTTGCAGTCCTGGGATTTGAACTCAGGGCCTTATGTGTGCAAGGCATGTGCTTTACTACTTGAGCCACTCCATCAGCTTCTCGAAAAGGTATCTCTATATTTCTTCAGTTTACTTGCATTGGACTGTGCAACAGTCCCTCCATGCTCATTATGGATGACCCCAGCCAGGATTTTAGTATTTATAAGAGTGTGCAGTAAGGATTAACCTTGCCTAAAGAAAGATTTAGCCCTTGCCCCAACCTCCTGGATGGTTATCTCTAAGCTCTTAGAATGTCCTGCCAGGTAAGTGTCTTTGCTAATCAGGCTTTAGGCTATTTCAGATAGTTTATGCTAACAAGGTGATCTAGATTCTGGAGAGGGTATAGACTAATGTCAACCACGCAGACAGGCAATTACACCTGAGTGGCAGACATCACTAAGAACTGTGAACACCAATGAACACAAAGGCTCATGAGCAGGCTCCATGAATGCTCCTAGGTTCTGCTGCTGAAGAGGCAAGCACTGTCTGACTACTTCACCGGGAAAGGATGGCATGTAGCTGTACATCCAGAGCTCTATGTGCCTCTCACTTTGCTGCTTTGAATGGATCTCTTGGCTGTAATAAGTGTAACCATGAATAGTATCTTTTCTCAGGTCTCTGCATCCTTCTAGCAAATTATTACACCTAAGAATTGTCCCGGAGACCTCATGAACTACAATGTTCCAATGTCTATTTGAGACAAGGATTAAACTACACAGGAAAAATCCCATCTTCAATGTAAAAAAAAACTGACAATGGCAACGAAAAAGAAAAATGGAGAAAAGCCTGGGCTTGGTAATACATAATTACACAAAAGGGCATATGAGCACTGCTTATAATTCACAGATAATACACATACGTACAATAACACTATACTGCTCATTAATTTTTATCATTAAATTTTTGTTTACTTTTTATTAAATGCATAAACTCTGTTTTTATTGGCACTTGCCATAAAAAGATATTAAAGAGAACAGCATCCATCACTAAAATGGGCAATCTCTATATTTTTTGGTTCAAGATTTTGAAGTATTTTAATGATTAATTGGAAGACGTTACATCATGAAGAGCTACATATACACAATCACTCTCTAATCTTCACAGTACTCACACTTGTAAGCAGATGTTTCAGATGATCATTCAGAGAAGAACCAACAACAACACTTAACTGTACCAGAGCACCCAACCCTCTCTCGAACACGTCGTCATCTGCATGGACCTGTGGGGATGGTGGTTAGAAGTATGGGGGAGAGGGGTTGGGGAAGAGGATAGGTTAGACAAAGGGCAATCAGGTGGGGAAAAAAATTTAAACGTCTAAAATTAGAAGACAATCAGTGAAAACCAAAATTTAAAAAGTAGCTTTAATGCTGGACATCTGGAAGCAGAAACAAATTTTCAGCCTGACTAAAGCATGAACTACAATATATCTAGCATACAAAAGGATAAATCTGAAGCATATTACTTCCTTTAATAATTCAAAATGTCCCTTTTGACCTTTAGTATGTCCTTTAATGGTGTATTCAAATGCATAATCATCTGGCCCTGAAAACCAGTGGCCTCACTCTGTACATACCCCAAAATCACAGGAAAAGAACTTGTTTGCATATAATATGCAAAATATCCACACATATTAGAATTTTCTTTTCTATCATGTGATTTTAAAATAACAAAGCAGAACGAGATAAATGACGTACCAGAGCTGCCTTCAGCACAGGGATCAGTCGAGGTAGCAAAGGTATAGTTTTTTCAGAAGCACCTTTGACCAAAAGTAATTCTCTAAAACCCTCCTTTGACACAAAGGTATATGGATGTTTTGTCTCTCTCAGCCCCTGCCAAAGGTGACACAAAAATAAAAACACAAAACATGAATCACTACTATTTTACCATGCTTATAACAGAAAAAAATTGAACCCTTACTAGACTAAGTGAAAATCAAAAGTTGGATTATTGTTTTCCCAATCATAATATATAATTTCAGCAATTATAGTTCAAATAATATAAGAAATTTGAGCAAAAGACACACATAAGACAAGAGGAGTCTCTACCCTCAGGGAAAAAAAAAGAAAAACAACAAGAAGAGGAAAAGTGAGTGGAATAAAAAAAAAAAGAAAGAAAAAATAAAGGAATAAAGAAGAAAATGAAAAGGGTGGGAAGGAAGGAAAAAGCAGGCAAGAGAGAAATGGAGGGAGAGGAAAAGTAAGTAAAAAGAGCAAAAAAGATGAGAAAACTCACTACAACCCTAAAATCGTTTGTCTGAAAGCACAGAAGTTAGTCCAGACTGCAAGTTTCTACCCACTCTCTGAAGAGGGCCCTGAGGACCCTCTACCTTTCTCAACTTGCTTAATGAGTTTTTAAAATATATTTCCTCCGTATTTAAATATCTTATATTGAGATATTTAGAAAGCAAATGCAAAGAGCACTGTAAGATTTTAAGGTCACTTTTAACACTAGAATGAAATGTACAAAAACCCCAGCGCATCCTTCCACTATGCCTTTTGCTCCGAATCCATTAGAAACAGCAGACGGCATCCATTTAGGACTTAACTAATCACTCTGAGTCCAGATAAAAAGGCCATCTAACCTTTTCCAAAAAGATAAAACAAAGCAAAACTTTTTTGTTTTTTTTGCAGGGGGGAGATGATGAACTCAGGACTCATACTTGCTGGGCAGGCACTTAACCACCTGAACTACATCACTAGCACTTTTTGCTTTTAGTTATTTTTCAGGAGGGTCTGGTGCTTGTTGCCTGGTTGCCCTGGACCACAATCCTCTTACTTACACTTCCCTTGCAGCTGACATGACAGTGCATACCACCATGCCTAGCTTATTTGTTGAGACGTGCATGTAGTCTCACTAACTTTTTGCCTAGACTGGTCTCAAACTGTGATCCTCCTATCTCTGCCTCCAGAATAGTGGGTATTACAAGTGTGAGCCACCATACCAGCACAGCAAAACAAAATTTTATAAAAGCAATAGCAAAGCTCCTCCACTTTGACTAATTATTTGTGAAGCCAGTTAAGTATAAATAGCTACAAAGTCACGTTTAGAAATACTCAGTTTCAAGTATTCTGTTCTGTAGACTTAACTATCTGCTTCCAAATATGTGATCAAACACTCCCTTTTCTCCATGTCTCCAGGCTTCTGAAAAGTGTGTTGCCAAGCAGATAAGCACCACTGTAGACCACAGGATCTATGATTTTGGGAGCACAGGATAATGTGGACTAACTTAGAACAATTTTAAGTTTACAGAACTGGTTAATCAATTTCTAATAAATGAGAATCATAATTACTTCCTAACAGAGTACAAGGTTTAAATGCTATTGTTCAGCTCTTATTTCAAAAGTACAGAATGAGATTTGTTTACAAGCTACAAAATAACATTCCATGCAATTTTAAAATTTTTTTTTCATAAATACAAGAGAAATACAATGTTTACCTCAGCTAAAGTAATAAGAAGAGGATCAAATGGAAGAATTTCAGGAGGGCATTCCCATTGTAATCTGTGTTTTACTGACCCATGTATCAATCTAAAATACAAAACAAAAAATCCACAATATATATCAACAGGGATTTTCTAACATAAATTGTACTCTTCATGAAGTATAACCATATTAGAATTATTTTGTAACATATAGGAGAATCATGACTTCAAAAGATACTACAAGGGCATTTTACAAAGCAATGTCTATAATCCTATAAACCACTACTCCTTCAGCAAAACTGTTTAGTAACCTCACATTTGTTAAACCTACAACTATAGTACTTCAGCATGTTGCTATCTGTGAATCTCAGTGCAAATATTCCAACTGGTATCTCTCAGATATAATTACAACACAGGAAACCTACAGAAAATGAAAAAGCAAACAAAATGTATTAGAAAGGTTGTGTTTTATAAAGAACATTGTCTTTCAAATAGAGCTCACTGAACCCTAATACTAACATTTGAAGGCAAATCAAGTTTGGTATGTATTAGAGAAGAAAGATGAGAAGACCAAGAAAGTGAAATGACCTTTTCAGGGTTACAAAGAGGTCACCCCTGAATTAGTGTCTCTGTTCTCTCTTTTTTTTTTCCAAACAGACTTTACTGAGGTGCAAATGACATGAAATAAATTGCCCATACTTAAAATGAACAATTTGATAAGCTTCAGCATACAAACACACCTGAGAACCCATCACTATTATCATGACAACAAGCTCATCTATCACCCCAGACATTCCTACACACTCCTCTGTACTGGTCTCAACTTCTTGACTCCCTCTATAACACTATTTTTATATTTTCAGCAAAACCCAATTGCTTTGGGAGAAGACATTCAAGAGAGAACCTAAAAATAGGGCTTCAATTTAGTATTTAATTAAGAAATAATAATAAATGCAAGCTTATTTCTCACTCAAAATTTGAAAATACCATTAAAAACTACATTTAAAAAATTTTGGAACCAAAAGAAATGAATGTTGCAATTATCCTTTCTGTAATGTAAGCAAATTTTTCTATCATCTAGGACAAGTTAAAACTGGTCATACTGTGAAAAAAGGCAACAAGAATTAACCCAAAAGAAAATAAAAACAGCCATATGTACTTACTAAGAAATACAGCTTCATTACTAAATTGCCAATTGTCACTTTACAAACAAGATAGTATTATTATTATTTTTTTTTTGCAACTTGCCCAAGCCTATGAATGCTTAAGCTGATCATTTTAAAGTGATTCATTCAGTTTTTTAAGTTATTTGATTGTTTACCATAGATCTCTGTAATTATATTTTAGGATTATAATGGGTTTCTTCAGTGTCCAGGAATCTGTACCAATCCAATAGCCAAAGCATGAAATCTTCAACTTTACTAGTAAATAAAACCAAATACTATGTTGCTTTTACTCAATTATTCTGAATAATATGGTCAGTTATAAATTGTATTGATTTTACCTGCAAGGAATACCACCTTTAGAATAAATGGCTGCGAATGCAGAAGGGGCTCGTGACTGCTCACCAAACTGAAATAAAAAATGAAAATATTACAATTATCTCTACTTTGCAATACCTAATCAATTTTAACCCTGCTGAGATCAGAAGCAAACAGCTACCCTGACTTTGAAACCACCACTCTGGTATCACATGCAGCATTCCTGATTAGCAATATGGCAACTGAGAAAAACTGTCAATCCTCTTGATACTAGTAATACTATAAGTAAGCTCTGTACATTTCTTTTTTTTAAACATCTACTTTTTTACAGCAGGTTTGCAGGTGGCTGAAACCATATATGGACTGCCTTTTCAAGAAGAGTGAATAGAGAAGTGCTTTGTACAAGGCAAGTGATTTGTTTTTAACCACCAACATATTCCTACAGCCAAATAAGATGGTATGGGTGCAAGAGAATCTGTACACCTTCTCCAAACTGGCTTTTATGCTTCTGTTAAAAACAAAGTATTAGGCTGGCAGGAGTGAGACTTAGATTGTGCAATTCTCGTAAACATTTGAGTCTTCTTAGATTCTATAACTTTATAGCCTTCTAGTTTTGTATACATTATCTTAAGAATTCAGTAATTCTGTACTCAACCACAACAAATTAAATAATCTCAGCACAAATCATTTCAATATTATTGATCAGGACAAAAAAATAAATATTTTACCAAATGGTACATTGAATATAATCATTTAAATACATTTCTTTAAATTATAAAGTATAACTTTACTAATCTATTTAAAAGATATAAGAAGCTAATTTTTTAAAGTTATATGTCAAAGCTTAAAAATATACTTAGTACGTAAGTTTTCAAATAACTTCTGATATTATTATTTGAGATGATTTTAAAAACTTTGATTTCTTAGCAGAAATCAGAAACAAATGAGTGAACTGGTAAGAATTATTACTCAAAACATAGACTGAGTTTTATAACTATATCATTTATTATTATTTTATTTTATACCGTCCTTGTCCTCCAAACATACTTTCCCATAGAAAAAAGGAGTTAATTTAAAGCTTATCCTCTATAGGACTGACACATTTTGAATGCTGAGTAGAGTTTTCTCCACTTGCTACTTTTAAGCTTGTGGTGAAAGGATAGTGTACAGTGGTCAAGATGAAGAACAGAGACAACAATGTGTGTGTGGGAGTGAAAGTGGAGGTGAAAAAGTGTAGAGATTTAATTTATGCTGTACAATGTTCATCACTGGATCGGACAGGGCTTATCAAAACTGACTCAGCTGCTAAAAACTAGCAAGAGGGAAACTAAGGTCGGCATTCACAATGGTTCAACAACATTAGGCTAAAGACCTATTACCTTTAAAAGTCAACTGAGTTAAGGAATCTACTTACAGGGTTAATTGTTTTAGGGTTAAGTTTATCACTTGGTCGAGGATGAAGTTTTTGTGCAGACTCTGGAGAACTGGTGGAAGAGGAGGATTTGCTTCGTTGAGCTGTAGTCCTGTGTTTTATTTGTGCACTTGTGGATGTCCTTTGATCACAGTTACCTGAAAAACACAGAACATCAACAAAAAAGAGATGAACTGAAGGCAATAAAGTTCATTCTCAATCCATGTGGAACACAGTCTCACTAACAAACTTGGTCTTTTCATTTAAAAAGCAAGGCTCTGTACCTGCTACTCTGTTTCTCAACTGTACACTTCCAGGACACTCTGATTTCTGCATCGCTTGCCTTTTACTCCTGTAGTTAAATGAAACTTGATTTCAAAATTTATCTGTTACCAACAAAAAGATCAAAACAGAATAGAGTACAAAAACACAGAAAATAAACAAAAAGTCATGCTGTGGAGCAAAATGCCTGAAAAAACTAATGAGAAGGTATGAAATTACCAACTGCAATAATTTCATTGACAACAAAATAACCATTAAAAGATAAAATATATAATTTATATTTAATAATGTATAATTACACAAGAGTGTGTACAAACACAGCTTATAATTTACAGCTACCATGTGCATCCCATCTATAAGAAGTAAAGATATATAGTCTTTTTTTCCATTTGAATTGTCAAAATATACTCTAAGAAGCTCATCTGTAAAACTCTGGCCACGTAAGAAGACATGTAAGAGATCTCTGAAAGCGGTGACTGGCAGGGAAAGGGAAGGTAGCAGTGCCTTCTCCATCTTCTCTGGCCTCTTTCTAGACTCCAAATGCTAATGTCTATCTATCATGGTCTAAGTTTCCACTGACATAATGATCTCTTCTGCATAATGTACTACAAGCTCTTTAAATTAAGCCGAATCTGAGATTGTCACACTGAAATTATGAATCCTTTGCTAATTCAAGGTGCCACCAGTCTTCTGGTACCCAGACTGAAAAACTTAGGATCATCATTGTGTCCTGTCTACACTCAAACCTGTAACTGTGGTGAACATGTGATGAGGAAGCACAGATATGGGCTCATCCTGGGTATGTATCTCAGCTTTAGCAATTATAAGGTTTATGAATTCAAGCAGATTATATCACCTCCTCAAGCCTTGCCTTCCTATCAAGGCTTTTACAGAAGAATAAAAAGATGATATATAAAGTTGCTTACCCAGAGAATGTTAGTTCACTTATCTCTCTTCTACAGCACCCCTCACAGTCACATGACAGGCCCCAATATAAGACGCTAATTGACCTTGGACTGAAATCTTTAAAACTGTGAGCCAAAATAACCTTTTCTTCTTTCTAGGCTGTCTTAGGTATTTGTTAAAGGAATAGAAAGCTAACCCATGATACAAAGAGTTGTTTTGGTATTAGTATTATTATTAATAGTGTGGTAAATGCGACTAAATATGTCCTTGTTGAAAAAATTGACTTAACATCAATTTGAAGATTCAGTTTAATTTTTTTCATGGTAAACTGTAAGAGTTCTCCTACTTGAAACACACACATTGCAAAATGCCTACCCACAAAGTGCACAGTCACATAAACTCATGGTGCACATTTTTCAAACCTACCTACCAAATCTTAAAAAGTTTTATATGTAATTCTACAGCTAAATTTCTATCTTCTTTATGTCAGAAAGTTGTTCATGTGACACTGCCTATTTTGAATGAGTTCAAAAGGCTACTGAAACTCTTCATCTGAAAGACTTTTAAACATGCTAGGGAAACTGAGCTTCATGGTTGCTAAGTATACAGGGGAGTTTTTATGTGTAGTATACTTATGGAATTCTCAGCAATAAGCAGACACACAAAAAATGTAAATATTTCTATATTTTTTTCAAAATGTACTACATTAGAGTTTCTTTTCCAAACAATTATGTTTTTGCTTGTTAAAAATACTGCTCTTTACCTAAGTTTTAAAAAATAACATCTACCTAGAAGCATACCACTGAGAAGTCAGAACATCAACTGTTTGTAAAAGAAAAAATGTTTTTTAACTCATCTTATTCTCAAAATGCTTTAGCTTTTTCATAACTTGTGCACAGTGGTTGTAAAGTGGTAGTGACTGGAAGAAGAAATAAGAAGAAAATTGTTTAATAAATACTATCAATATCATCCTTTATTTCATTCTCTTACAAAATAATAGAAAGATTCTACGTAGACACAGAATCCATAAATCCACTGATCATGGAACACTTAAAACTATGTCACAGTATCAGAGAACAAATCAGGCAAACAAGGCCTCACTGTGCAAGCACCATTCCCTTAAGCTTCATTAAGTACTGTAAGTCACCCATGAGGTGTCCTGGGCATTGTGTCCATGCTCGGAAATCATACTTCTTATCGTTGTTTTGTTCAACTCAAATATCCCGTCTCTTTCCCTACATGTACTTTCTTCCCCCGCCCGGTTTTTCACAAAACTGTACGGAATTGCTTGTTAAATTCTCAGGGGGGCAGTGCCCACGTGTTTTTCTACCTATATTCCAATATCTAGAAAACTCTTGCAAAGTTTAATAGTAGTGGTTCATTCTCTACAACTCCTTCAAATTGCAAGAAGCACGGGCAGTTCAAGATCCACTTATTCCAATTCCTTTTTGCCATACAGTAAATTCAAAGTAAAATCTGCTTTCCATCTTTCCAACTCCCCCACTATCCCCGCCACCACCCACTTCCAAAGTTCAGGATCAGTGTTGTCAAAGTTTAAAAATGAGGAAGACACGGAGAAAAAAAAAAATGGAAAAAAAGAAGTGAAAAGTGGGGCGGACGTGGGAAGGGATGGCCGTTTTCAATTAAGGCCTACGAAAGCTGCTGCAGTCCAAGAACCAGGAAAGGCAGGGCGCGCGCTCTCGGCCATCAGGAACTCTAGGGTCGTTAGCTACCGCGTCCGGCGGCACTGGCCACAGAGCATCTGGCCAGCCGGCGTGCGGACAGCGCGGGGCAGGATTCCCGCGCCCGCGGTCTGGTCCTCGACTCAGGGTTCCTACCCCGCCTCTGCCGCCGCGATCAGCACACCACCGCCGCCCCAGGTGGGGACACGCCAGGCTCGCAGTCGCCGCTGGCCGCCAAAATTAAGGAGACTGCGGCTTCGCGCGGCTTGCGCACCCGGCGCCGCGCAGTGACGTCACACGTGCGCTGCGCCCTCTAAGCCAATGACAGAAAGGCTGCGGTGGCGCGCTTGGGTAGCAGGTTGCCGCGGCAACCAGACGCCAGGAGTTCAAAGGGCAGTTCAAAGGAGGCTATGCTTCTGTGACGGAAGGGCTGCAGGTGGGAGAATTTCTAGGAATGATGGCTCCTGGGAGCAAAGGAACTCACTGGCTCCAATCTGTTCTCCGTTTTCTTTCCAGTCCAGTGTGCGCATGACTCTTCGCTTCTAACACATAGTGTTCTCCAACTCTCTTGTCTTCATCCTCTGACAGTTGAGGATCGGGAACTGTTCTCCCAAAGCCATTTGCTAGCCCAGTGTGGAATGTCCTATAACGTCCTATCTATCTACTTCATAGACCCAACTTTCAAAAATTAGTGTCATGTCGTATTTCACTAATCCATTAGTTATTGCATCCACCTACATAATACATCCTTATTTTAATAGTAAAAAGCACATGATTTTGTCCTTCAGATTATTTTAATGAAACTAATGATAGAGGAAAATGTGTGTACCCTTGCAATTCCACCAGCAACAATTTGGGTCATCTTAGTAAAAAGCCCTTTACACCTGTGCACTACACTCCTCTCTAGTTCCCCTCCTATTGATAATCCAACGCCTTCACTTTTTGCTAAAGTAACAAATATACAGCTGGCATTGTCTGAACATTCCAGGTTATTTGGTCTTTCCATGCCTGGTAGCTCCATTCTTGTACCTGTCACCCCAGAAACATCTCCATTAGGCTCTGAGCTTCTTTGGGATGAGGATTGTGTCATTTTCTTTCTCGTTTCCACACCTTCCAGGTAGTGTAATAGGTACTTGGGAAATGCTCTTTGAGTGAGTGAACTGAATGAATGAACTCTGTCCATATCTATTTTCGTTAATATTATGTAAGCTTTGCACACAAATCTACTGTAATTTAAAAATTTTCTACAGTGTATTTACCTATCTTCCCCACTAGACTGTCCTCTAGCCCCCACTACCTAGTACAATGCATGTTTCATTAATGGTTTAAAAAAGAAAAAGAAAATATCCTACATTTTCATTTACTTTTACCCTATAAGTTATCATTTCCTCCTTACCCCTAGGGGTAAGACTCAGCAGCACATAGACGTTAGCCTTTGAGCCAAACCTTCTGTCCTGAACTATGACAATGACTTGTATTCAATAGTGCAGAGAACTGGCGTGCATATATTCTGAAATTAAGCTATCTAGGACTAAAACTCACCTCCAGTCCTTATTAGCTATGAGGCCTTGTGCAAAACAACTCTAAGCCTAAATTTCCTCCTTATCATAGGGTTCTTGTGAGACTTAAATAAAAATATAAGTAAAGTACCTGACACATAGGAAATAATCAGTAAGTATTAGCTAGTACAGTTATTCAGGTAAAAGCAAACTAAAATCAGCATGTCAGATGCTATAAGTGGCAGAAGTCTCAATCTATGCCTTAGAGTAGAGACTATATTATGACATAAATGTTTACCTGTATAATCCTCTCCTAATCATAATAAAAATAATCTTTCCTTAATTTTCTGCCTTTGTTTTAGAAAATGAAGAAATAGGCTCCTTCATATTGCAACTTTGTCAGGATATCAAGAAATAAATGCTGGATGCTTACTTGACTAAACTAGTTTGAGAAGTCTGTGGAGCATCCAGATGGCATTCCAGGGACAGTTGGATGTGCTCATGAAAAGAGTTAGAAAGTGGTCTGGGCAGAATCATAAACATATAGATGGTAACCAGAGCTATAGGAGTAGATGAAGTCCAAAGAGAATATGCGGTGTGTAAGAAACATAATACTGATTGTGGACATCTGCCTTCTAACTCTGTTCTGGTTTTAATACTTAATTCTGTATTTGGGGGTATAAAAGGATGAAGGAGGGAAAGCAGCCTATGTGTCTATCAATTTATTAAATAATTCTGAAAGTACAGAATATGCCATACATTTCTGTTTGCCCCTACAGATCCAGTCCCTACCGTTTTCCCTGCTATCTTCTCTAGGAAACTTATTAGTATAATGTACATCAACAAGGGTCACATATCCTCTGGATTATGTTTGGTATTGGATAATGGAGAGCACAAATAACAAATTAGAGAATTAGGGAAGAATAATGTCAAAATATTCATTTCTCTACTCCCATCACTGGGAGATTTCCTAGGGCTGACTGCTTTCCTAAGGAAAGGTCACAGCTCCTTTTTGCTATGATCTGAAATGCTTGTGTTGCCCCCATATTCAAATGTTTAAATCCTTATTTCAGGGTGAAGGTATTAGGAGGTAGGGACTTTGGTAAGTATTTAGGTCATAGGGACAGCGCCATCATGAATAGAATTAATGCCCTTATAATAAAGCCCTGAGAGACTCCTCACTCCTTCCATCTTGTAAGGATGCAGTGAGGAGGCACTGTCTATGAACTAGAAGGTGGGTTCTCACCTGACACAGAATCTGTTGTTGCCTTGATATTAGTGTCATCAGCCTCCCAAACTGTAAGAAACAAATATAACCCACCCACTCTGTGGTATTTTGTTAAAGCAGCCTGAACAGTTTGAGACACTTTCTAAATGGCTAAATCCAGACTAAACATGAAATCTCAGAGATGACTGGTTCTGGATTACTGTACTGTATGTCTGTGTGTATGGTTCCTAAATACGTTTGTAAGTAAGAGCTCTCCAAATTATTCATTTTAGTATGCTAGTACACACTATATAACGTAATGAATTAGGTAATTTAACCAAAGTTAAACACTTAGGGTGATTTTTATTCTCATTGTTTCAATTAGCTTGTGTTTACTGATTGAATGAATTAGTTGCATTTGTTAAGCAACCAAGCATTTTCAAAGAAAATATCACCAGTAATAATGGCTTTACCTTAATCAGTATAGAGAAAAAGCTCTTACCGTTTGCAGAAATTACAGACAAAGCAATCATTCCCCAAAATTATTTCCAAGTCCCCTAATCAGGAAATGAGATACAAGACATTTTGTATGTAATTTCCAATATACCCTGTCAGGATCTGTTAGACATCATCATTATAAAGTCATTAAAAGTCACTTGCACATGGGAAAAATTAAGCAGTCATGGTGGTTCCTCAGGTGAAAGCAAATGAGATCAGCATGGATGAGATGGATGGCCATATTGTTCAACAGAAAAAATATGCAAATCACATGGGAACACTTAAATTATCAAGTAGGCACATTTTAATACATAAAAAGAAACAGGTGAAATTAATTCTAGTAATATATTTTAACCCAATATACCCATAATATTATCACTTCAATATTTAACAAATATAAACATTGTTAATGCAGTATTTTTCTTTCTTGTTATGCTAAGTCCTCAAAATCTTGTGTATATTTTACCTTTAGAGTACATTTTAATTCATAGTTGCCATATTTCAAATCCTCAAGAATCACATATGGCTAGTGGCTACCATATTGAATAGCAAGAACAGCGTTATGGCCACAGAGAGTCAAGATACAGAATGAAATAAGTAATGGCAAAGAGTTACAGAGTATGTATCATATATAAAACATTTTTAGATATTTGAACATTTTTAAGTATTTGAACATCAACACCCATGAAGTGGCATGACTCAGACTGCAGAGTCAGTGCAAATAACTTCTGTGATTCTTAGTTGTATTTAATTTATTTTTACAAATATACTCTCTGTGGAAGAAACTTCCTCTTTTCTTGGAATTGTGTTGAAAGGGTGAGGTTCATTGAAGGTATCTCACCCTCAGTCATCTACACTTAGTTCATGCAGATTACTGGTATTTGTGTCTCATTCCAGGTTCTCCTTGAGAGCTAATCCTATTCCCCTCAGAAGTATTCAGGAAACATCCCATTTAACATAATCCTTTTGCTGGGTTCTGCCCCACCAAGATAATGGTAACCTGTGAGTCTGCCATAGAGTCATTTTCCTAGACACAATCTATAGCGTTTCTTCTCATTCTGTACCCTAGTAGGTTCATAGGCATCTTAAAGCATTGCCAGTTTAGGGACATTGCCCTGGGAACGGAAGATATATTGTCTCTGCTTTTTCTAGACCTTAACTTTGATTAGTAACATATTCTTCCATATCTTTTAGATAATGACTGGCCCTGAACTTGACTTTTGAAAGTTCAAAGTCAAGAATTTTACTCTTATCCTCACACTTTTATTTTAACACCTCCTCTCTTACATAGTCAGCATAAGATGCTCTAGCTGTAGTCCACATGGAGGAACCCAAGAGATAGCAGAAAATAATATTTTACATAAATATTTTATATTACTTTATACCTGGTCTTTTATAGGCATTTTCCACTTTGGTCTTTTATAGGCATTTTCCACTTTTATTGAGGATGTAATTAATAAATAAATTTACTTATTTTGATATAATATATTATAAAGTGATTATCACAATTAAACTAATTAATATATCTATCACCTCACATAATGTTTTGTGTTGTTTGTAAGAAGAAAATTTATGAATATTCTCTTAACAAATTTCAAGTATTCAAAATAGCATTATCAACTGGAGTAACCATGCTGTAATTTAAATCTCTAAAATTTATTCAACATGCATAACTTTGTGCCAACATCTGTAATTTCTTCAACCACTGAAATATAGATTTAAAATAAGTTGTCAGTTGTCATTTACAATAAGTTACTTTTAATGACTAGCTTGGCTGTAGTATAGCAATTAAATTAAAGGCTAGAGATTGTTAGGAATGGGATTGCCTCGATATCTATTAGAAAGTATAACATTAGTCATAATTACATTAGTTTCTTAAAGTGTCAATTAATTCTTGTTTTGCTGATTGTAGGCTAGTGAGTCTTTCATAAAGTCAATTTTGACAGAACTAGAAGGAATAGAAAGCCTTGGCTTCATCTCTGTGTGCTATCTGACAAAGGTCCATCATGACAATTTCAGGTTATAATGGGAAATCTATTTCTATGCTCGCCTTCTCTGCAACATCAACAGTTAAGAGGACTGGTATAGTCCTTCGTTGTGGATAACAGTATGCGAATCTTTTTTATACCCAGAAGACTCAATATATTTTTTGTAGCTTGTAGAGGGGCCTTTATGTCTTTGAGACTCACAGTGAGGTCCTCAGATCAGCATCTTCACCTAAGAGGTTGTTAGGAATGCAGAATTTCAGGTACCTAGAATCAGAATATGCATTTTATCAAGATAAGAAAATGGGCTACGTAATTTAAGAAGAAATGTCTTAAGCATCTGTGAGGGAGAGGTAGTGATCATAGCGAATGATTCCTTTTAATCAGTTTAAAGTCCATAACATCATAATGAAGGGGAATGTAATGATTGACATATAACAGATAATAACTTGAGAGGTATTTAGTCAAAGATTGCATTGAGAGTATGAGCATATTTTGAATAGGACTGTTGTAGTTTGAATAGTGCCTCTCTTAAAATTCATGTATTGAAATCCTAATCTTGAAGTTCCTCAGATTATGACCTTATTTGGTAATAATGTTATTGAAAATTAACTAGTTACACTAAAATGAAGTCGTTGTAGAGTTCATGTGCAATTATTATCTAATATAACTTGTCTTTATTTTGAACAAAAGGAAATTTGAACACATATAGGCAGATAGAACACTACGTGAAGATGTAGGCAGAGATGGAGTTATGCAAGAAAAGCCAAGGAATGCCAATGATGGCTAGTATCACCAGGAGCGTGGTAGAAGACATAGAACAGATCTCTTCCTCACAGCCTTATAAAGGAACCAGCTCTGTCAATAATTTATTATCAGACTTAGCCTCCAGAATGGTGAGACAATAAATTTCTATTATTTAAGTCACCCCGTTTGTGGTATTTTGTTATGGCAGAAATAGGAAAACTAATACATATCTTGGAAAATCCCCAAGGTCTTATCATTAATCCCATAATGTATGTTATAATTGTATTCTATGGAAAAGTTATGTTAAACCTAGGAACCATATTTTTGGGGAAGAAACAATTGATTTCTTGATAAGTATATCATACTTTGAACACTTGATTTTGTAGGCTTCTAAGCAATGTGAGAGTCACACAATTGCTGAGCCATATTGATGTTTAAAGAAAGCATTCTGAAATTATATGCTTATAATGAATACAACAGGGGATGTTGAGTTTGTCTTTTTGATTTGTTATTTCTTGTATTATATGATTCTCAAAACCATTCTCACCATTGTGTTGAGCTAATTAAACTCTGGAACTGCTGAGTTTTTCTTTTTCTAGTATTCTTCCTAATACCATGAAGGAATAAATTTTTGCTATCACCTAGAGCTGTCAAGAGAAACCCCTAAAATAGTTTATGTGTAAAATATACACTTGGAGTTTTATTATTCTAAATCTGGAGGTGGATTTGTCAAAGAAAATAATAGTAAAAGCAGTCAATATATGAGCAAAATTTGTAAGATTCTAAATTTAAGAAATAATTTCCAACAGAGTAACAAATAACAATAGTTATCAAAAAGTCTAAACTTTCACAAACTGTGCCTTTCTCAAAATAATTTAAAACCAAGCAGAAGAAATATACAAAAATAACAAGCCCTTGAATGAGAATATTATGTGTAATAAAAATCTTATTATTCAAGCAAAACACACAGAAGGCATAGAAAAGTGTTTGGTACTTCTTCTTAAAAGCAGACTGTGTATTCATATTGCAGTTAAGTAAACATTAAATAGATAATGTTTATTGGGTTAACTCATTAATAGTTTTCTTTGGAAAGAAAATAAAAATATTGTTCACTTAACCAGGAGACCATGTCTCAAAGCTGATTGAGCAGAAGGCAGGTTATGCTGTTCCATGGAGCAAAATGAATGATAATGTCCTGGAACTATTTTTTGTTTGCTTTGTACTGCTGCTATAACAAATTACCATATTTAAAAACAAATAAAATATGAATTTATGAATTTTCTTACAGTTCTGAAAGTGTGTGTAGGACTGTCCTCCTTTCTCAGATCTGTAGGAGGCATTATGGTTTGAATATAAAATGTCCACATGCTTTGAACTCTTGGTCCCTAGTTGGTGGTGCTGTTTTAGGAAGTTGTGGAGACATTGAGAGGTGGAGCCTGGCTGGAGGAAGTGGGACACTTCCAAGTCCTCAGTATCTTGCTCTATGTTCCTGGGCACCATGTTGTGAGCTGCACTGCTTTACCAGGCCTTCCCCACCATGATGGATAGACACCTCTATTGTGAGCTAACATAAGTCCTTCCTCCCTTAGGTTATTTCTGTTTTGATCACAGTGACAAAAAGCTAATACAGAGGCTCATTCAGATTGTTGCCATAATTCAGTTCTGTATAGTTGCAATTCTGAAGTCTCTACCACCTTGTTTTTTATAAGGCCTTTCTCAAATTGTAGAAGCAACTTTCTTCCAAACTTGATTTTAAGGATTTGTTTAATTAGATTAGGGCCATATATTAGTCTGTTTTCTGTTTCTATAAAGAAATACATTAGGTTGTGTAACTGACAAAGAAAAGAGATTAACTTAACCCACAGTTTTGAAGACTGAACATACAAATAGCACAGTGCCCACTCTGTCAAGGGCGCCCCTCATTATGTTTTGTCTTGAGGGTCTACATCTTGGCACGATTGTTTGCAAGAGGGAGAGGGCACTCCAAATTGAGCCCTGATGGAAGCATATGTAATACCATACTCTCCAGAGAACAGAATAAACAACACTTCACTCTGAAAACTGATTGTCCCAAAGGGAAAAATGTTTAAAAAAATAGCCAACAAATGACATAACAATGCAACTCAAAGCTGACAAATGCAAACCAAGAGATCAGCTGGACAGACGGGCTACCGGAGAGAGACAGGTATGGACTGGCAATGGCTTTCCCACTAAGTTCCACATATATGATCTGTGTACTTTTCTTTATGCGTGCATTCATGCTATAATAATTTTTAAAGAAAAATCAAGGCAATCACTGAAAATATTCTATTTTTTGGTACATGGCTTACACAGAGAGTTGGTGTCATTAAAATATTGTACATGAAACTTTAAGTAGTTCTTTCAATAAAAAATTAAAAGTGATTAAATTTTCTTAAATTTAATTTTATTTTGAATTTCCAGCGAGTAATAAGTGAGTGTCCAAATAACATGATAGATGGGCTTTAAATAGAATTTTTGAAAATGAGAAATTTATAAAGACTTTGTTTTTAAGGAATAGAATCCTTTCTAGGTCAAAAAGTAACACAACATTTTAGGCATACTAAAATGAAATTAAAAATTTCTCATCCATTAGGAAATAATAACAAATTAATATGTCACAAACTATAATAATTCAAGGAAATAAGCACTCTGGAAACTAAATTGAAGGAATAATTACTTGTATTTTAAGAGTAAGGAAAAGAGCAGTCACAGAAAGTTACAATCATTGCTTTTTGAACAAGGCCATGAAGTTAGCATTCTCAGGTAAAGGAAAGACAACGTTTACCTAATTTTGACCCACTGAAACGTAGCTTGACCCAGCAGAGCTCGAAAAATCAAACCTAAAACACAGTGAAGAAAACTAAGAAAATGTCCATTTTATATCTCTGAAATTGTAAAGTGACCAGGAAAGGGCTGGGACAAACAGGTACAGCTCAAGATCCTTATACTACTCTACTGAATCACAGCTGGAAGAATTCTTTGCTACTCTGGAAGAAGTTTCGTTTATTCTTGGTAGCAAGTAAAATAGAGGATCTCTAAAATAGAGGCATGACTGAGAGTGTGGTTGCCATACCGAGAGTAGGGGAATCTGAGGCCAAAGTTGGATGTAGCAAGGCTTGGCTCTCACCCCCAACTCATGCCTTCATGGTGGCAGCCAGGACCATTCTCTCCAGAGAGAAGAATAAACTCTTCTCTCTGAAATCTGATCATCCCCAGGGGAAACATTAAAGAAATAGCAAATGGAGTAACAGTGAAACTCAAAGTCAACAAGCCTTTTCCATGCTCTTAGATCTTGCAAATATTTTTGTCTCTCTTCTTAATTATGAACAAACACAAAGACTCTGCTCCACTTAATTTTCTCCTGGGATCCCTTAGTCTAATTGTGACAATATTGCAGTGTCCTCACTGCCCTAGGTGTGTGCTATGTTTAGCAACGTGCCTGAAAAATAAACTTACAGAGAAAGAGCAATGAAAAGTAAACCACAAAGCAAGAGAAACAGAAT
This sequence comes from Castor canadensis, assembly GCF_047511655.1. Taxonomy (NCBI): domain Eukaryota; kingdom Metazoa; phylum Chordata; class Mammalia; order Rodentia; family Castoridae; genus Castor; species Castor canadensis. The sequence goes on from NC_133394.1 coordinate 139,687,852, forward strand.
ACCAAGATGAATAGGACCGTAATAATCTATGCTGATGATGCAAATTACCCCAACAACAAAATACCATAAATAGGGTGTCTAAAATCACAAAACTGTAATTATCTCACAGTTCTGCAGACTGAAATTCTAAAATCAAGGTATTCTCCAGGTTAGTTTCTTCTGAGGGTTGAGAAGCAAGCATCTATCCCAGGTTTTTTCTCCGTGGTTTGTGGAAGTCCGTCTTCATTTTCAGATAGTGTTCTCTCTGTGTATGTGCCTAGGTCCATATTTCTCCTTTTTATAAGGACATTGGTCATATTGGTTTAGAGGCCTGACCTAATGCAGTGTGTGCTCATCATAGCTAATCACCTTTGCAATGACCTTATTTTCAAATGAGGTCATATTCCAAGGTGCTGATGGTTAGAACTTGAACATATGAAATTTTGGGTGGACACAATTGAACCCATAACAACCTCCAAATCTTGGTGGCTTAAATTTTTAAATTTTCACTCACTTATTTTGTCAGGTAAGTGAGATGAGTATTCTAGGCATGTGAAGAAAAGTGGCCTTTCAAAGGTTGGAGCAGCAGATATATCATTGGAGTGAAAGAGACACACCAGCTCCAACTGCCTGAGCCTAGGAGAGATGCACATCACTGTTGCCACTCACACACACCCATCAAAGTAGAAGAGATACTAAGAAGTGGATATTTGATGAACTGATTATGCCAAAATTGGGCACAGGATTCCTACCCAGGCAACCCAGTCAGATTTTGCTTGATTAATTTGAAATAAGAGTTGCAAACTGTGGCCAGGAAGAACACTGTATCACTTTGAGTGAGTGCATGTAAATATAACATAGGGACAGGCAGTTATTTTAAGCCAAATGCATACTGTTAAAAAGGCAAGAAAAAAAATCCTAAAACAAAAAAGCACAGAGTAGACCAAAAGTATAGGAAAAAAAAAACCAAGGAAGCAATAAATGATTATCATCTGAGTCTGAAATAAATATTATTCATTGAGCAATACACAAGTATATCCAGCCACTTGCCTATATAGTATATGTTCTCACTTTCTTCCTTACTAACAGAACCCCAATTTGCTTAGAGTAGTAATGTAATTATGAGGTGCAATGAAACATATACTAAACATTAAAGTGAAAAGTACATGTCCCAGTTTTCATGATAGCTAATGGTGCTATGTGACACATTCCTGACCAAATGACCACAAATGGATATCTGTTACACATTCATGGAAAAGTTGTGCTTTTAAAAATACAAGTGCTGTCCTTTCTTTTTGCTGTTTCCTTCTTTATCCTTCCTACTATACAAAAGTAAATGTAGGCATAAAAGACTGAAACCACATGCTAAAGTTGGTGGAGCAAAATGGCAAGTTGACTAAATGTCACTGGCTTGCTTTCAGGTAAATTCAACCCAATTCAATCCCTAAGTTAAATTCTACAGGAAAGAATCCTCTAAGAAGGCAAGCTTGAAATATATTTTTTCTTTCAATCTCTTATTAATCGTGATTTAAAAAACCACACAAACACCATCTTAGATCCATTGCTTAGAGTACAGTTCATAAGTGGTCACTTTTTGGGTTTCTTTTTTCTTAGTTGAACTGGGGTCTGACCGCAGGGCTTTGGTTTTGTACTTTCAAAGCAGGCACTGTATTGGTGCTTGAGCCACACCACCAGTTCATTTTGCTGTGGTTATTTTGGAGATAGGGACTTGCAAACCATTTGCTGGGGCTGGCCTCACATGGTGATGCTCTGAATCTCTGCCTCATTAATAGCTGGGATTATAGGCATGAACCACCAGCACCACCCGTAACTTTTCATGCTGCAACCTGAATCTCTGTACCCATTCCACAGTATCTTTCCATTTTACCCTCTTCTTGGCTCCTGGCAACTACCACTCTACTCTCTGTTCCTGTGTGTTTGACAAAATACTTCATATAAGTTGAATCATACAATATTTGTTCTTTTGTAACTGGCTTACTTGGAACAATCTCTTCAAATCTGATTCATATTTTAGCATGTGTCAGAATATCCTTCCCATTTAAAACTGAATGATATTCCACTGTGTGTATATATTGCATATATGTGTCACATATGAATGATGGGAGATGGACATTGGTGTGGTTTCCATCTCTTGGGTACCTTGAATAATGCTACTATGAACACAGGTGTAGAAATATCTGCTTTTTAGCCTTTTGCTACATACCCAAAAGTGGACTGGATTGACCAAATAGCAATTCAGTTTTTAATTTCTAATTTCTCCTCATCATCGCCACACTTATTTCCTTCTTTGTTAGCTATCTTAATAGGTGTGAGATGATATATCTCATTGTGTTTTTTAATTTGCATTTCCCTAAATACTAGTGATATTGAGTACCTTTTCTTATACTTGCTGACCTTTTTCTTGAGAAAATGTCTTTTCAAATCTTTTGCCAATTTTTAATTAGACTATTTTGTTGTGATAATGGTAGTTGAGTTATAGTTCTTTATGTATTCTGAATACTAATCCTTTCTCAGATATTTGATTTTCAAGTGTGTCCCTTTCCATAGTTTGTCTTCACTGTGTTCATTGTGTCCTTTGATGTACACAAACTTTAAATTTTTATGTTGTCCAGTTTATCAACTTTTACAAATGTCTAAAAAAATCAAACATTAAAATGTATGTGGGGGAGGGGGTTAGGGTGGAGAAATGACCCAAACAATGTATGCACATGTGAATAAGTGAACAACAACAACAAAAAAAGATCTTTGATCCATTTTTAATTGACCTTTGTACAGAGAGAGAGATAGGGATCTAGTTTGTCTTCTAGATGTGGCTATCCAATTTTCCCAATACCAACTGTTGAAGAAGCTGCCTTATTACCAATGTATGCTTCTGGCATTTTTGTCAAAAATCAGAAAAAAAAATGTACATTTTGATGGTATTTAGACAGATAAGCCCTATGGTAGTCCCCATGATTCCCATACCTTATGCCTTTTATATGTACTGTCCTTTGAATTTAGGCAGGATTATGACCTGCTTCTAATTAATGTAGTATGACAAAGTATAGAATGTCATTGCCATTATTATATTAATTTTTTGGCAAAGACAAGTGGGTTTTGAATATAAATTAGGATTCCTAATCAGCTGATTTTAACATAATGGAAAAAGAGAATATCCTGGATATGACTGGCCTGAGAAGGCCTTGTGTCCTAAAGTCAACTACTCCAAGCCGCTGACTCTCTCACCCTGTTTTTGGGTTTGAGGAGCAACTATCATGAAGTCCGCAGCTGTGAGGAAAGGCATCCCAAAGGAGTCTGAAAGTATATCTTTCCCTTGTTAAGCCTCCAGAAAATAATACCCTGTGTCAGTCTGGCTGAAACTGATTTCAATCTGATCTCAACCTTGCAGAACCTCATGCTAGAAGGAAGACCTGGCTGAGCTACACTATGAAATAATAAATGTACATTATGAAAGTCAGTAATTAGTGATAATTTATTACATAATAGAAAGTGAATATACTATTAGTGCAAATTGTTTCTATCAGAAAATATAACATAATAGAAAGTGAATATACTATTAGTGCAAATTGTTTCTATCAGAAAATATAAGACAAGGTGTTCAGAAGAAGTGGAACTTGAGGCAATGAGAATTTCATCCCTTTTGTCAGCTCTCATCCAGCACTAAGAAATATGTGGGTAGTGGCAGGTGCGTCATGTGTTTTTCTAGTATGTCAATGTAACATCTTTTAAGGAATTTATCTGACTTTATTGCTAAAAATAAACATATTCCTTAACTTAGCAATTTAGTTTTCTCTTATAGATATAAAAGCATTTACATATGGATATAAGCTTCAAGGTCAATTTGCAACATCAGTTTCAATAGATAAATAGATATGACTGTATATATATAGATATATCCATATATATTCATATATGTATTAAAGTTTAGTTTTCATTTGATTTACAAATAGAACATGAATCTACATGCATCACTCTACAACTTTCTGGGTTTTTTTCTCACAATAGGTCATGGCCACCACTTGAGATCAAAATATCAACTCTCATACAGTCTTTTTGACAGTTGAGTAACAGTCAATAATTATCCAACTTCAAGAATTATTCAACAGTTATCTTAAATTGCAACTTTAGTTTGTTGTAACAAATAAATGAGCTGAATTGTGTCTGCGCCGAATTTATATGTGGTTCTCTAATCCCTAATGTGATGTTATTTGGAGATGTGGTCTTGGGACATATGTTTACATAAAATCATGAGAGTTGGGGTTCCAGGATGAAATTAATACCCTTAAATGAAGAGACACAAAAGTTCTCTCTCTCTCTCTCTCTATCTCTGTCTCTTTCCCTCTCTCTCTCTCATCTCTCTTTCATGGGGACACAGTACAAAGCTGACCTTCTTCAGGTCAGAAAGTAACTCCTCACCAGAACTCACATGCTGGAACTGTGACCTTGAACCTCTAGACTCCAACACAATGACAAAATGACTTTCTGTTGTTAGCCATCTAGTCTATAGTATTGTGGTTTGGCAGCTCCAGATAATTAAGACAAGCCTAGAGTTGGATAATTCTTGAACATTACATACACACACACAGATATACAAACATATGTATGTACAGACATACCTACTTATTTATATACCTGTGTCGATCAATCAATCTATATATCTATCTACACATCTGGCTCCATCTATCTACTTATGAATTTATCTAATCACATGTATGAATATAGAGAAATTATAGGCTTGATTGTTTCTCTCAAGTTCTTACATTGAAGCCCTAACCCCTACCATGATGCTATTTGGAATAGGGAAATGATTAAGTTTATATGAGGTCATGAGGGTGGAATTCCCATGATACTTCATAAATATGTAATACTTTTTAAAACACTGCTTTGCTGAGAAAGCTGTGATGGCTCCTCTGAAGAAGAGGCCTTGTAGCTCTGTCACTTCTCCTCAAATTCCACCCTGTCATTCTTCCTGGCTTCCAGACCTACAATGAGATCCAAGTCTCAGAAGACTCCTTTATAAAGGCAAAATCTAGGGACTATGTAGGGGAATGGATAGGGAAGGGAGGGTATAGACAATGGTGGAAGGAATGTAAAGTTAGATCAGGCTGAAATGGGACCACTAGGCCGAGTTCTATACTCAGTGTGGTATGTGTGTGTGTGTGTGTGTGGCTTTTTTGTTGTTGTTGACTAAAACATGGATCAAGAGATATGGCCTATATATGTTAAATGAAGCTAAAATACCAGAACTGCCTGGTATAGTGTAGAATAAAGTGTCTGAAGGTTTAGAGATACTAGAAGCCTTTGGACACCTTATTCTACAGGATTGGTTTTCAGTCAGTTTCTCACTTCTGCTCACCTCAAAAGGACACACCTTTCACCACAGGGAGAAGCAGTTTTATGAGTGGAGTCCCAGCACGAATGGAGAGTTTTGTCAGATGAGGAATCACAGTGGAAACTGCTGTTCCTGAACTTGCATCTCCAATGCAAGGATGGCAGGAGCTAAGTGGCAACCCTTTATCACCAAAGACAAGGTGGGCCTGGTTTCCGTAATGGATGACTGAGTGAAAGCAGTTATCACAACAGTCTGACACATAGTCGCCTATGACATTGCTATGTAACTATGGTGTTACTAGTGCAGAAATAGATGGGTTATCTACTAAATTTTTATCTAAGTAGAAAGTTTTTATGTCATGTGAACAAAAATCCTAATGAGAATCACCAAAACCAAGAGACTGTCAACCCTCAATCAAGTCCTAGACATTGAGCCAGTTTACAGCCCCAGAGCTCCATGAATGAAGGGGAAACCCAATCTCCCTGAAGAAGGAACCTGATACTTTATCAAAATTTAAATTGTTAATCTTTCTCTACGTATTCCCAAAGAGAACTATGGCCTTCCACCAAGGCAACCATGCCCTGTGGGGAAAAGACATAATCACATTTTTCAGGGATTCCTGAATAATGACTCTGGGCTGGCAGTAATTCCAGCAGATCCAAATGTCACTGTGGTCCAGCAGATGAGGTGGAAGATGATGAAAGTCAGGTGATCCATGGAGTTTTGGTTCACATCTGTCTCACAGAGGCACCAGTGAGTTCTCAAAGCCACACTATGATCAGTTCTCTATTTCTAGGATATATAGCTGGGGTACACATTTTTATTTTATTTTTTTTTTCATTTTTCTTTTATTATTCATATGTGCATACATGGCTTGGTTCATTTCTCCCCCCTGCCCCCACCCCCTCCCTTACCACCCACTCCACCCCCTCCCGCTCCCCCCCTCAATACCCAGCAGAAACTATTTTGCCCTTATCTCTAATTTTGTTGTAGAGAGAGTATAAGCAATAATAGGAAGGAACAAGGGGTTTTGCTGGTTGAGATAAGGATAGCTATATAGGGCATTGACTCACATTGATTTCCTGTGCGTGGGTGTTACCTTCTAGGTTAATTCTTTTTGATCTAACCTTTTCTCTAGTTCCTGGTCCCCTTTTCCTATTGGCCTCAGTTGCTTTAAGGTATCTGCTTTAGTTTCTCTGCATTAAGGGCAACAAATGCTAGCTAGTTTTTTAGGTGTCTTACCTATCCTCACCCCTCCCTTGTGTGCTCTCGCTTTTATCATGTGCTCATAGTCCAATCCCCTTGTTGTGTTTGCCCTTGATCTAATGTCCACATATGAGGGAGAACATACGATTTTTGGTCTTTTGAGCCAGGCTAACCTCACTCAGAATGATGTTCTCCAATTCCATCCATTTATCAGCGAATGATAACATTTCGTTCTTCTTCATGGCTGCATAAAATTCCATTGTGTATAGATACCACATTTTCTTAATCCATTCGTCAGTGCTGGGGCATCTTGGCTGTTTCCATAACTTGGCTATTGTGAATAGTGCCGCAATAAACATGGATGTGCAGGTGCCTCTGGAGTAACAGTCTTTTGGGTATATCCCCAAGAGTGGTATTGCTGGATCAAATGGTAGATCGATGTCCAGCTTTTTAAGTAGCCTCCAAATTTTTTTCCAGAGTGGTTGTACTAGTCTACATTCCCACCAACAGTGTAAGAGGGTTCCTTTTTCCCCTCATCCTCGCCAACACCTGTTGTTGGTGGTGTTGCTGATGATGGCTATTCTAACAGGGGTGAGGTGGAATCTTAGTGTGGTTTTAATTTTCATTTCCTTTATTGCTAGAGATGGTGAGCATTTTTTCATGTGTTTTCTGGCCATTTGAATTTCTTCTTTTGAGAAAGTTCTGTTTAGTTCACATGCCCATTTCTTTATTGGTTCATTAGTTTTGGGAGAATTTAGTTTTTTAAGTTCCCTGTATATTCTGGTTATCAGTCCTTTGTCTGATGTATAATTGGCAAATATTTTCTCCCACTCTGTGGGTGTTCTCTTCAGTTTAGAGACCATTTCTTTTGATGAACAGAAGCTTTTTAGTTTTATGAGGTCCCATTTATCTATGCTATCTCTTAGTTGCTGTGCTGCTGGGGTTTCATTGAGAAAGTTCTTACCTATACCTACTAACTCCAGAGTATTTCCTACTCTTTCTTGTATCAACTTAAGAGTTTGGGGTCTGATATTAAGATCCTTGATCCATTTTGAGTTAATCTTGGTATAGGGTGATATACATGGATCTAGTTTCAGTTTTTTGCAGACTGCTAACCAGTTTTCCCAGCAGTTTTTGTTGAAGAGGCTGCTATTTCTCCATCGTATATTTTTAGCTCCTTTGTCAAAGATAAGTTGCTCATAGTTGTGTGGCTTCATATCTGGATCCTCTATTCTGTTCCACTGGTCTTCATGTCTGTTTTTGTGCCAGTACCATGCTGTTTTTATTGTTATTGCTTTGTAATATAGTTTGAAGTCAGGTATTGTGATACCTCCTGCATTGTTCTTTTGACGAGTATTGCCTTGGCTATTCGTGGCCTCTTGTGTTTCCATATAAATTTCACAGTAGATTTTTCAATCTCTTTAATGAATGTCATTGGAATTTTGATGGAAATTGCATTAAACATGTAGATTACTTTGGGGAGTATCGACATTTTTACTATGTTGATTCTACCAATCCATGAGCATGGGAGATCTCTCCACTTTCTATAGTCTTCCTCAATCTCTTTCTTCAGAAGTGTATAGTTTTCCTTGTAGAGGTCTTTCACATCTTTTGTTAGGTTTACACCTAGGTATTTGATTTTTTTTGAGGCTATTGTAAATGGAATTGTTTTCATACATTCTTTTTCCGTTTGCTCATTGTTAGTGTATAGAAATGCTAATGATTTTTCTATGTTGATTTTATATCCTGCTACTTTGCTATAGCTATTGATGATGTCTAGAAGCTTCTGAGTAGAGTTTTTTGGGTCTTTAAGGTATAGGATCATGTCGTCTGCAAATAGGGATATTTTGACAGTTTCTTTACTTATTTGTATTCCTTTTATTCCTTCTTCTTGCCTAATTGCTCTGGCTAGGAATTCCAGTACTATGTTGAATAGGAGTGGAGATAGTGGGCATCCTTGTCTGGTTCCTGATTTTAGAGGGAATGGTTTTAATTTTTCTCCGTTAAGTATAATGCTGGCTGTAGGTTTGTCATATATAGCTTTTATAATGTTGAGGAACTTTCCTTCTATTCCTAGTTTTCTTAGAGCTTTTATCATGAAATGATGTTGGATCTTATCAAAGGCTTTTTCTGCATCTATTGAGATGATCAAGTGGTTTTTGTCTTTGCTTCTGTTAATGTGGTTTATTACGTTTATTGATTTTCGTATGTTGAACCACATTTTTAGAAATTGGCAGAGTATCTACATTGGTTCCCGATAGTAGAAAAGGTCAAGTGGAAGCCACTAGGACCAGTTTTACCTAGAAAAGTGGTAAACAATTCTGGCATTCCTAGAGGGATATCAGAGACTCCCAACATGGACTTGAATTATGAAACTGTGGTAATTTTCATCACTTCTCAATCAGTTCACCTGACTGGTGAAGAAAGCAAGTGAATCTTGTAGAGTGGCAGTAGACTTTTGTGAACTTATCCAAGTATGTAGCTTCATTGCTTGAGCAAATTAACACGTGCCCTGGTACATGGTGTGTAACTGTTGATCTGGAAAACCCTATTTGGCTCCATCTCTGCTAGTCAAGACTACCAGAAGCAGTTTTCCTTCAGCTAGAAAAGCCAGCAATATACTTTTACTGCCCTACCTCAGAGGATTATCAACTCCCCAATCCTATGCCCATAATTTAAATTGCAGGAACCCAGATAGTCTTTTTCTTCCACAACAAATCACACTGATTCATTACATTGATGATGAAATGCTGACTATACCAAATGAGCAAGAAGTAGCAATGACCTAGAATTACTGTCAAGACATTTGCATGTCAAAAGTGGGGGAGTAAATCTGATCAAAATTCAGGAAACTTCACTCACCAAAATTTCTAGAAATCTAGTGGTGTAGGGTACATTGATGTATCTCTTGCATGATAAATTGTTGCACTTGGCGCCTCCTACCTCCAAAAAAGAAGCCCAACATTTAGTGGTTTCTCATTTTGGGGGGTTTGTAAGGCAAGGTATTTAATATTTGGGTTGTATTTACTGAGTCACCCAAAAATCTGCTAATTTTGAAAAGGACTCATACGAAGAAAAGGCTCTACAGCAGGTGTAGGCTGCTGTACTACTTGGACCAGGTGATCCAGTGGATGCAATGGTGTTGGAAGTGTCAGTGGCAAACAGAGATGATTAGAAACTCTGCCATAAAGCCATTGTCTTTGCAGGTGCATGAAAAACCAGTTTTGAATTTTTATCAATTTCTCCCCAATCCTTCAGTTTTTTTCTCTGTGTAATTCACCTGAGGTGGTGATTAGTTTTATGTGACACCATGATTGGATCATTGTGCCCAGATAATTGGTCAAAAATTACTCTAAGTGTTTCTGTGAGGGTATTTTTGGGTGAGATTCACATTTAAATACATAGACTTGGAGTAAAGTAGATTGCTCTCTTTAATATGAGTGGATTTGTACAATCAGTTGAATGCCTGAATAGAACAAAAGAATAATTTTGCTGGATGCATGACGGACTTATACAGCTGAGAGCCTTCAGACTTGAGCTGCTATATCGGCAATTTACTGGATTTCCATCTTGCAAATTTTGGACTTACCAGCTTCCATAATCACCTGAGCCAATTAATGAAATAAATCTCTTTCTATATGTATGCATACAACTGTTATTGGTTCTGTTTCTCTGGAAATTAATATGCCTGATTATTCCATGTGCTGGAGTAATTCCAGATGTCCAACAGAGAGCCTTTGTATTCTTCTTTGTTTGCTCTTTTCTCCTCTCATTTGTTTTGAGACAAGGATTTCCTTATGCTCCTTATTCTAACATTGAAGTTTTAGACTCAAGTGATCCTCCTGCCTCACTCTCCCGAGCAGCTGGGACTACAGGAATTCACTACCAATCCCCAAAAGGGCCATCTTGAACAAACTATCAAATCTCTGTAATAAGGTTCATTGGTGATCCATTCTCTTACTCTTAATGCCATAATCTACAAAATACTTGCTCTCTACTGAGAGACATTGACTGACTTTGGTCTTTGCTTCTTACATTGGTTTAAAGAAAGAGATCAATGCAGGGAATAACTCCAAAAACCATATTGAAGATAAATGACCAAGTTACCTTTATTAATGATGTCCTTATATTTTTTAAATCAAGGTAAATAAAGCTAGAGAAAACTTTATTAATTAGGTGTCTTCACTGGAAATGTAACCCAATACTTGTCAATTCTTGCTTTCATTGTTTTGTTTCACATGGGTCATCTTATCTGACTTATTATTATTGATATATACCTAGTATTTCTAAAATAAACATAAATGTGATGTATTTGTTTACCTATTATTGTTTTAATTCATATTGTTGAATAACTAAAACTTTAAAAATAGCTAGATAAAGCATATGTCAATATTTATTTCTCTATTATGGTAGAGGGAAAGATGAAAAACGAGTAGAATTTCATCTTGGCCACTAGAGGGCACTAAGCAACTATCTTTCTTTTTGCTTTGCAGCATTTGGTCATGTTTAATGTTTTCTATTGTCAGCTGGAAAACCGAAGAAAGGAAAAAATTTAAAGTCTATTGCCTGGAGATGTTGAAAACAAGAGAGGTTTAGTAATGGAGAGCTGAACACGTTTGTAAATCAATTGCTAGAAAAATTATTTGCCTCATTGCTATGTATTTGCACAGTTAAAGGCAGGAAATAGTATCAGCATTGAGACTTGGTAAAGCTAAATGCAGTCAGCATTGGCTGAGAACTCAGAACCTTGAGCTGGTTAGGCAGACATTCTAACACATGAGCCACACCCTCAGCCTTTTGTGCACTGGTTATTTTTAAGGTAGAGTCTTGCATTTAAGTCCAGCCAGCCTGGCCTGAGATCCTCTGATTTATTCTTCCCATACAGCTGGGCTGACAGGTGTGCACCACCATCCCCCACTTTTATTGGCTGAGATGAGGTCTTGAGAATTTTTTGCTTTGGCTAGCTACAACTGCCGTCCTCCCAATCTCTACCTCCTAAGTACCTAGGATTGTAGTCATGAACCAGTGCACCTGGAAAAGAATGTTTACCTTGACCAAATAAGTGAAGGAGTATGACTGTAACACAGTTCATGTGCTGAAGTGTGTGTTTTGACCACATATAATAGTCCATTTACATTTGTGTGATACCTGCACCCATGAACAGTAGTTGGGCTTATGAATACCAAGAGAGATCCTTTTTGCTTGATTTTTTTAACCTTGAAGTAATAAAAAGGGGTTCCACTAAGAAAACTTGCTTTAAGGCCCAGGATTTAATTTTGTCATTGGTTGGCATTTGGATTATATTTAACACTAACTTTCCTGCCTTGTGTGGAACATCCAACATGTGTCTATAATGGTTGAGCAGTGACCATCTGATTGCAAAATAGAGCTTTGGTTGGGAACCATTTGATCCATGGATAACATCAGGCTACTACTTCAAAAAAAAAATATCTTTTCACTGGCAAAATCCTGACCTTAAAATGCATCACATAGAATCTTTGGCAAATGGAGGTTTGGAGAATATTAATAATAAAGCAAGTGTAGGCACACCTTCCTAAAAAACCTAGACAAGGGAAAACCATAAATGTTGGCCAAGGTATTCATAGGCACTGAAAATTTGTTTAAGCAACAGAGGAAAACGTTAAGTTTCAATGGAGTGCTTCACCAAAGGGAAAGAGGCTAGATGGTTGGTTAAGTTTAATAGAATCTGACTGTAGTATCTGCCAGTGTTTTTTTCAGAGAGGCTACAAATGATCCAACCAAAGCTAGTACAATAACCATAGTCGATGCAGCTCCCAGTCCCTCTGCCTTCTTCCTGAACTCTTTCAATACAGGAGTCTACACTCAGGTCAAACTTTCAAAGTGTGTTGGAGATTATAATTCCCAGCCCACACACTCATCCTATTCTCCTTCATTTATTTATGAGCTGTGGGTGGAGTCCGGCCTCACACATGCTAAGCACACACTCTATCATTCCCGTTCCCTGTTCTTTTTAAGTAAGTATCTCTGAGCCTTCTTTCTCCCAGAGTGATGAGTCCTATCCTTCCTTGTGATAACAATGGAGGAAATAAATGTTTACATATTGTCTGCTCCTTTCCAGATGCTGAGTCTCTCTCCAGGTAGTAATTAAGAAGGAATTTTACAGAACATTTAGCAAAGACACCGGGGAGTCTAAAAGAGTTAATTTTTCTCTTTAGACAATTACTACTAAAGAGTTACTTCTGGGAGGAAATCTATTTTATTCTGTTCATAAAAGAGATGAAGCTGGGGACTGTAGTGAGGTGAGAGTAGAAGCGCATTTCTAATATCTTCAAAAGCAGAAAAAAATAGGATTCCAAAGGCCTCAATAAATCAAAGAAAAGACCTTTTAAAAATAGTGATATGTGCCAGATGGCACACGTAGGAATCAATATTCTGAGTCCTTAAGGGATGGGACTTAATTCTTTTGAATCGCATGAAGCATCTGATGCAGAGAATTGTACTTAGTGGGCACCTAGTTAATATTTATTGAGCAAGATTGAATTTGGCATGAGTATTCTCTCATACACACTTGCACACATATACATTCACACACACACAACAGGGTGGTAATCAGAAATACACACGCTGAAAAAGTTGCTAATGCTAGTCTTATCAGATATGGGCAAATCGTATTTCAGCTATTACTGCTTAATTTCCAGGACATTTTTGCTTGACTTGATCTCAAGAGTTTAATCTTGAATTTGAGATTAAATAAAGTAACTAAGAAAAATGACAAGATTATATCAAAGGTAAAATCTCATTCATCACTCACTGAATAACTGTTTTGTGGATAATGTAAGGTAAATAACAGGCTGCCTCTGCCTTGAAGGAGTTTACAATATGGTGGATGAATCTTCTGAGGCACAACTATACAAAGGGCAAAATGCCCAGACTTTCTCTGAAGCAGGGGTGGGGTAGGCTCTGAGGACATCTTTTGTAAGATAGAAGCCTTTCTGTGCTTGTTGTAGTACCCAGATTCTCAGCTTTCCTTGTATTTTGGATGCTCAGCTTGGGTTTTCCTGATGGCAGGTGGCTTCCTAATAAATGGTCAGTAGGAGGCGCTAGAGGGAACCTGAGGGCAGGGAAGTGATGCAGAAAGTAGCTGCTTTTTTCTGGCTTGCTACTTCGGCTGGTTTTAGGTCAGCTTAGCATCTGGTTACAGGGAAAAAATTAGTTACATACTTTCAGAAGCAACCTTAACATGTCATTCAAAGGTCCTATCCCCTGTGGACCAGCCACCACGGCTCCCCAAAGACTTAACCCCAGCCCCCTAGGCACAAAACAATAGTCAGTTTCTTGGGTGGTATAGATCCCAGCTCTATAACATATTGTCTGACTTTCTAGATTTTACCAACTCCACCCTTCCTTTGCTTTCCCCTGCCACAGTGGCAACAGTAGCTTTCTGTGCCTACTATCTCTGTGTCGTTCCAGTTCTCTTTTCACTTCTATAGCCTTTGTAGCCCTCCCATGTCTTGCTAATCCATTTCTTTTTTTTTTTTCTTTATTTATATGTGCATACAATGTTTGGGTCATTTCTCCCCCCTTTCCCCAGCCCCTTCCTTTCTTCCCCACCTCCTCACTAATAGAAACTATTTTGCCCTTATCTCTAATTTGCTAATCCATTTCTTACATAACATGCTTGTGAATAAAACAGTGAGTAAACTGTATTCTGTTTTCCTCACCTAACCCTGACTAATACCCTCTCCCATCCTACTTTCTCTTTTCCTGCACCATTTTTCATCATAGCATTTGTCAGCATCAGATACATGAAGTACCTTGTTTTTCATGGTTCTCCATACTTCATTTGACTAGAAGTTCCATAGAAGTACAACATTTGTGTTTGCTTCTCTGATGAGTCCCCAGTCATGGAACAATTCCTTCTATTTAGTATGTCCTCAATGTACATTTTCTGGTAAAAAAATGAATGAATGAATGAATGAATGGGCAAAGGAAAGAATGAAATAGTTTTGCATATAACCATTTTATTATGACTTCCTTCTGTTCTGTACTACCTTAACCCATTTCCTTCTTTGTCATTCTGCTACTGGCACAGACTAAATTCAGCTTTTATTGACATTTTCCATGTTAGTTGATAAAGGGATAAAACTATACTGGATAGTTCAGGTAAGTGGTTTTCAACTGTCCTTCCCAAAGGACATCTGGCGATATCTGAGCCTTTTACATTGTCACAACTTAAGTTCTGTCTGCCATTTAGTGAGCCGAGGCCAGGGATGCTGTGAAACATCCAACAATGTGCAGAACAGCCCCACAACGACGGATTATGTGGTCCCAAATGTTAAAAAGCCTGTTCTTGAGAAATCCTGGTTTAGACATTAACCTGTTTAGAACCAAGGGATTCCTCAGATAATATTTTAAAGCACCTTTTGGTCCTGTGAATTTATTTCTTTGTCTATACAAGGACCAGTATTCACAGTGGAAAAAGAGACAATTTGCTTGATCATGGCCAAAGACCCAGATGTTTCTTTTAAAAAATGACATTTGGAATCATGCAGACAGAATATCCGGATGACTGGCTAACTATCTAGCTCCTTGGCTGGACTTTTTAGGGAGTTATTATAGACAGAGCCTATGATTAAAAGTGGGATAGTGATATGATAGCTGGAGGGGCACTGGGGGTGGGTGGGAGGGTGGGAAGTGGGCTGTATATGAAGCTGCATAGGAAATGTTTAAAAGAACAGAGTGTCTTCTTTTTATTGATCCAAATCCCTTAATAATAATTATAAAAGCCAGCTGTTTTTTCCCCCAAATAATCCAGAGAATAGCCATTAACTGGAGATACAGAGTTTAAAAATGAATAAATCACCGGGGTATTTGCATTTTGAAGGTCATTTTGGATGAACCAGGTGGTTTCCTCCTAGACTTCAATTATCAGAATCTATTTTCTTAAAAAAGGAATCGACCCACTTGGGTAATTGCTATTCTGATGAACTCCAACCCTAAGCTTCCTCCTCTACTCCCACATTTCCTCGAACAAGTTCACTCTATCATCTTTGCTACCAAAATATCCACAAGGTATATTTTTCTTCTGAGTGTATGGCAGTAATCTCATCTAATATATCAAATAGAATACAAAGTACTATGTGACTGTTATAAATTTTGCCGGCACAATTCCCAGAATCATTACTTAGTGTCGTCTTCTTTCCAAACTCCACTTATTAACTTTTTAGTAAACACATTTGAACCTTCATCCTTATTCATCATCCTTTAAATATAACTTCTCTAATTAAATAATTAAAGATGGTCATTAAAAGGACATTTAGTTGGTTTCACATACCTGCAGCTAAAATTGCAGTTGTTTAAAGCCATTAAAAATAGCATATCCCAGAGGGTACTTGTGAAATTTGCCAGATAAAATAGACATGTCATGTTAAATGTAAATAACACATAAATAAATACTTACTTCAATGTAAGTATGGCTAATGCAATACATGGGGCATACTTACTTAAAAAAAAACAAACCCTGTGGTTTATGTGAAACTAAAGTGTAACTAGTGGCCTGTATTTTTGTTTGCAAAATCTTATACATTAGAGGACTATCTACTAAGGTTTATGTCTTTGTAAACTCTTTAATAGTAAATTCTTTCAAAATCATATTAGCAATACTTCCCTTTTCTATGACTCATAGATTTTTCTTTTCTAATTAAGAGGTACTCATAAAAGACTTCAAATCCATAGGAAAGTTTGCATTTCCAAAAATAATGCACTCATGAATTTTGGTGCCAAATTATGTACCTACAATATTCTCAAAGCAACTTCTGTGATTTCCACCATTTGCAAAACACAGAGTTGCTCTTTCCTTCACATGGGAATGCAGCTAAATCTCAGTCCCCCACTACCCCTTAACTTAATCACAGTTCCCTGAGGGAAGCCCAGTGGTTCCTCTTTCAGTTGACGATCAGTGGAAATGGCATGTGAAGAAAATAACTACTTAGCCATGTCACATACGGTCATCGAACCCGACTTGGGCTCAGCTGATCTGATTGCCTGAGTTTTCTCCTGATTAATTCTGAATGACACAGAGGAATCAATCATGAGGACAGACAAAATAATCATCAAGTCAGTTGATTCAGTTATATAAACTTGACCTTAACCTCTTCCTCTCAACCTATGTTCATTGTAAAAAGGGTTCAACAGATACGAGAGAAAAAAGTTATAGAGGTAATGTCCTCAGAATCTGCTCTCTTACAAGCCAATAATTTTAACTTATTGGGTTAAGTGCAATTTACTAGCCTTAAGAATCCTTTTGTTTTCTTTTTCAACACTGTTTGTTCTACTGAAAGAGAATATGGCTATAAAAATCTTAATCACATGAAACATACACTCTGTATTGAATACCATACACTAAATAATTCCATGTATGGTATTCCAAAATCACAATACCTAAAACTAAATACCTCCTAATCTGTATTAGTGAAAAATATACTGTAAAAATTAGATATTTTGCCTTTTATATCTCAGGGCACTGTAATAGAAGTTTCTTCTCTCATAGGTGAAAATTATGTTTGTTTGCACTAATGTAAATATCTTCCTTAAAATTCCAATGATAAGATTCCTAAATGCCACAAGCTCACCAATTCATTGCATAGTAATTGAAAGCCAGAAGTGTAATGGATATAATTATTGGACATGACGATATAGACACTAAGGGAAAGAGAAGAAGGGAAATTACACAATGAGCAATAAGAGTGTCCAGTAAGAAAGTTTAAAAAGTATGACACAGAGAATGATTTGAGTAATTTTATCTAAGAATCAAATAAGTCTCCTGGGATTTCCATGTGACATCATTTTGAAGGACAAATACCAGTTTGTCACATGAAATAAGAGACTAAGGAGATTTCTATCACAAACAAACCAACCAACTAAAATGCACAAAATAATGTACATGCTATGGAGATACAAAACTGTTGGCATACTTGGAAAGCCCAGGCATTACAGGAGGTTTTAGCACTGAGTGTGAGGCAAAAAGTAAGAATGAGGCCAAGGAAGTAAGAACACTGATGCTTCCCTTTTAAGTACTAGTTAATCACCTAAGACCATCTAGGGGCAGGGCCTGAGCGTCCACCTAAGCAGATTGGCTCACTGAAGTTCAAGTAATGGTGGTCACAACTGTGAAAGTGGAAAGGGAAAGAGAAGTGTCAACAGAGAAGTACTAAGAACCCAGGGCCCTCCAAAAGGATCAGTGACATTGAAAGAAAGATGAAGTTTGCCTTGCAACATTGGGATATATATCATTCACTCTCTAAAGAGACATTAAGCAGGTGTTGTGTGCCATCTCTGGCACACAATTATTCTAAGTGGAAGACAAATAAAATATTGTGCCTCCTATTATGAGTTTCCTATTGCTGCTTTAATGTTAGCACACACAGGCTGAAAAAACAAATTTATTATATTATAGTTCTGAAATATATCTCACCCAGCTATTATCAAAAGGTTGGTAGGACTACATTCCTTTGCAGAGACTCTAGAGGAACATCTGTTTACTTGCCTCTTCCAGCTTCTGGATACTGCCTGGTTTGCAGCCTCTCTGTCATCTTCACATCCAGCAATGGCCCATTGGACCTTCCTAATTTCACATCTCCAAACGAAAATCTCATCACCCTCTTTCACTTTTAAAGACCCTTATGATTAAAGGGAATACCTAATCTTCTCATCAAAAAGTCTGGTGATTAACAAACTTAATTCCTTTTGTAGCCTTAATTCTGTCTTAATTTGTAATAGATTTGCAGGTTGCAAGGAATAGAACAAATACATCTTTGATGGGGAGTCATTATTCTGCCTACCATACTCTTCTTTGAAGTTTACAGTCTGATACCAAAGAAATTTGGAAGGATGCGCCACCCACAAAGGCCACAAAAACCTTACAGTACAGGCTTAAGGAGATGAAAATACCTGTTCTATCAACTGATCTGTGCATAGGGCAGACCACAATGGCTTGGGCCATTTGAGATAAATGAGGTTAAATCTGAACATTGATACGTTGTGGATTTATTAGAATAGAGAAGCTTATTCTTTGCTTTATTTAGGTAATGGCTTTATTGGAGCTAGAATAGCCTTTGAAACTACAGGAGAAAATTCATTATTAAGTAGAGTAAGAAAGAAAGACCAAACAAGTCTGAAGATCTTTTCCAGGTGAGGTGAGTACTTAACTCTCAGTGGACCATGTTTTCCTGTTGCTGAGCTGCCTAGCTGTGGTGGCGGGATTGTTTATCTTTAAGAAAACATACCTATATCTTTTTACTTGACAACTACAATATAATCTGTCTCGGAGTTGTTCATCATCTAAGAAAGGATGAAAAAAGTTCTCTTCCAGAAAGTGTTCAAATCCGTGAGCTGAAATGATGATAACATCATAATTTATCTGGAGCATGTAAATCACCAGGGGCCCCCTCTGAGGACTCTCACTAGGATGATGAATAGCTCTGCAAGTTGGAAGAGCAACCCAGAGGAATTCGCCAGCCAGCTTTTGACAGGAGAGCTGCCTCCCAGTCTCTCTCATTGGGAAGAAACAATGACTTAACACATTTGAAAACTCAGTTTTAAAACCACTTATTAAAACATTATGTTCAAGACTTCATCCACCAAGGCACAGACTGTTAAAAGGTGAACAAATACCATAAGAAACTGAGCAAGACAGAGGCTGGTATGAGTTGTGCTGGCTTTACCAACATTTTTTTCACCTGATATTGTCTGCTGTCTCAACTTCTCTCTTTTCACTAGAATAGTTAAACAATCCAGCATTTTCCAAGACAAAAAGTCTCTAAATACATCTACATAACCTTGCTGCCTACTATGTAATTCAAGTAAAAATGTTGGGAAAAGGGCATTGTCCTAATGGGTGTTTTACTTTGGAAAGTCTAACATTTATAGTAAAAATTGATAGATAACTGTCTGTTGAGGTTTTCACTCTTCTTTTGTGTAGGTTTGGAAGAGAAAAATTCTGTCTAGCTTTGGCAATTGTTATGAGCTGAATATTTGTGTTCTGAATAATGTGTATGTTGAGCTTTAACTCCCAATATAATGGTATGTTTAGGTTTGACTTTTGGGAGGGAATTAGGATTAGATAAGGTCATGAGAGTAAGAGTGGTGAGATGGAAGTAGTGCTTTTATAAGAACACAGAGAGCATGTTCTCTATAGATCTCTTTCATTCTCTCTCTCTCTTTCTCCTGGACACACACTGGGAAATTCCATGTGAACACATAGGGAGAATATGGTTGTTCTGCAGCCAAGAATGGGGTTCTTACCATTCTTACCAGGAATGGAATCTACCTGCACCTTCATCCTGGACTTAGTCTCTAGCACTGTGAAAAATAAATATCTGTTGTTTAAGATAATGATCTGTGGTATTTTGTTATAAATACCAAGCAAAGACAGAAATTTAAAAGTGAAATACCTTATTTTTATATCACTTATAGCATCCATCACAGTGCTTCAAATACGGAGAGCAATCAGTAATTACTCAAAGTAATGCAAGACAACTCCGACTGTAAGAAACATAGTTTGAGTGCTTACTCTGTCAGATGCAGTGGTTAACACGTTGTATATTTTATCTCATTTAATTCTTACAGAACCTCTATTTACCATATTATGGTTAAAGGGTTAAGCATTGAAGGAATAATTTGACCTGTTCTGTGATAGGCTCCAGTGTGTCTGAGTCCAGAGTGAGACTCTTTCTCTTTGCTAACCTGTTAGTTTACTATGGCTGCCCTAACAAATTACCACAAACCCAGTCATAGTTCCAGAGGCCAGAATCAAGGTTTCATGTTCCTTCTAAATGCTCCAGAGAAGAATATTCCTTGATTCTTTTAGCTTCTAGTGGTTCCAAACAATCCTTGCTGTTTTGTTCTTGTAGGCAGACCAATAAAATCTCCTCCCCCATCTTCATATGGCCTTCTCCATGGCTCTCTGAGTATTCTCTCCTATCCTTAAAAGAGATACTACCCATTGGATGCAGGGCCCATTCAAGACCAGTATGATCTCATCTTAATTGATTTAATCTTCAAAGACTATTGTCAAGTATTCTATTTCAAGAGTCAGGTAGGTATAAATTTTGAGGAGACACGAACCCATTACTAACCTTCCCACCTCATCTTCAGCTGTTCCTGCTATGGTCTAAATGATCATCCCCTTTCCCAAATATTTATATGTTTAAACCCTAACTTTTAAGGAGATGTTATTAGGAAGTGAGGCTTTGGGGAATTGATTAGGTAGGTTATGGAGCCATCCATAAGGAAGAGCAAGAGCCAGGCATGGTGGAACACACCTGTCATCCCAGCTACTCAGGAGGTAGAAGCAGGAGGATCATGAGTAGGAGACCAGCCTTGGCAAAGTTGGAAAGACCCCATCTCAAAAACAAAATATAAAAGAAAAGAGCTGGGAGGCATGGCTCAGTTAGTAGAGCACTTGCCTAGAATATGAGATCCTGTGTTTAATCCCCAATACCACTGGGAGGTAGAGAGAGAGGAGAAAGAGAGAAGACAGAGAGAGAGAGAGAGAGAGAGAGAGAGAGAGAGAGAGAGAGACAAAGAAGAAAAGAGGCACGAGAAAGATCCCTCTTCCTTCTTCTCCATCATGGGAAGACACATCAAGGTGGCCTCTATGAACCAGACAGTGGTCTCTTACCTGACACCAAATTTACCTTGAATCATGGACTTGTTACTCTCTAGAACCATGAGAAGTAAATTTCTCTTTTTTATGAGTCTCCAAGTTTTTGTATTTTGTTACAAAAGCCCAAACAAACTAATTAAACTCCCCATTTGAGCATTCTCTTTTCTTCCATATCTCTTGCTGGTGTTCCTTACTCACTATGCACATTTATCCCTCTACCCAACCCCCATTCTCTCTATTATCTTTGTTAAAAGTACTCTTTTCCCTCATCCATACATACGTATCTTTAAGCTGCAGCTATAAACTTGTGAAACATTTTATTTCTT
This sequence comes from Castor canadensis, assembly GCF_047511655.1. Taxonomy (NCBI): domain Eukaryota; kingdom Metazoa; phylum Chordata; class Mammalia; order Rodentia; family Castoridae; genus Castor; species Castor canadensis. Next base: position 139,709,363 of record NC_133394.1, read on the forward strand.
GCTACAGAATCATAAGTTGCCTCTAGAGATTTGCTTTTGTGTTATTTTATTACTGTTGTACCCTTCAATTGCTGTTAGACTTTCAAGTCTCCAATACACATTTGTTTGCTAGTTGGGATCTGTTTCTTGTTGCCCACCTTATTGTTTAGCATTTGCCCAACAGAGCCAATAAAGGGCCTGCACAATGAGCATTCACCATTTGGCTAGATGGGGGAATGTGGTGAGGGTAGCTGTGATTCCCTGTGAATAGTATACCATCTCCAAGAGGCCTTTATGTTAGCTAAAAAGAATGGGGCATGAGTGTTGGGGTGGGCATAACATGTAAGGGGCATAGCGAATTTGTGCATTCTCTTTCTTGGTAGGTTCTTGGATTACAAAGAAGAAAGCTCTGTGATGATAGAGCTTACAGTCTCACTGTTCCAGCCTTGGTGAGAGAGGAAAGAGAATTGTGTAAGAAGGAACAGGGTCCCAAAATCTATGCCATAATCTCGTTCCTATATTTCTCTGACCTTTAGTTCAACAACAGTTCTTAGTTGACAAACTAACCCAAGTTACAAGCTGTGTAGAACTTGCAATTTCATCTCTTGGATTCACAGAAATGAACACCTTCATCTCTATTAAAACAAAAACTGAACATAAGAGTTTCTAGGAAAATGGTTCTTTAAAACACAAAAGTGGGGTCTCTGCTTTCTGGGGAAATTCTCAAAGCTGTCTTCCCTGATGGGAAGCCCTCACCCAGAAATAAAATGTCAGACTTAACAGTGCAGCTTCTGTCCCTGGTTTAATTACAGCACATGTGAAGCAGCCTGGCACTTTCAACACTGCTTTCTGTATTCTAAGGGTTATAAGCAAGACAAAGACCTTAGGAGAGGAAGGAAGGAGGAGGAAAGGAGAAAGAGGGCCAAAGAAAAGGAGAAAAGGGGATGAAAATAAAAGAAAGGTGTACTCTGCTTAAAAGCCTCTTGCAGTGATCTGGAAAAGGAATAGGGAGTGGATATTAGAACAGCCTGAGAGTCAGACTCCTCCCATGCTTATGGCCCTGTGCACCCCTCTAACCACCAGTGGCATCCTCACCACTGTGGCCTGTCCATGACAGACACCTCGGCCTGGCTTTACTCCTCTAACCTCCTTTCTACCTGCATCTTGGGGTTACCATCTTTTGTCCTATTTTCTGAGTGTTAAGCCTCTAGAATGGCATTTCTTCCAATAAGCTCAAGAAGTCACATGTACTTTAATTTAGAAACCTGAACCCTTTCTTTCTATATTTGTTCCTAACTCCAGGAATCTATTCTGAGCTACCTGGCAGAACAGCAGTACCTGAAGTGTGCCCTCATAAAGTGTATGTGCATGCCTGTCTTCACTGATTTATTAAAATATCTTCTTTTTCTTTTCTTTTCCTTTTCCCTCTTCCTTTTCCAGATTTATTCAACTATCTTGAATGAAGTCTTTGATTTGGCTCTGGAAACCTCAAGTTGATAAGATCTCAAGGTCTTTATAGGGTTACATACAGATTTAATTAGTAACTTCAGAGAAGGAGATAAGCAACAGATTTCAGCTGGCAGAAAAAAGATTCATCAGAGCTGTTCTGGAGGAGTGGCGTTAAGGACGGCTTCTGAAAGAACGTGAAAGTCTCACTCATTATGTTCTATGCTTTGATCAGACCTTTCCAGAAAAAGAGCCAGTATTTCCTCAGCAAGAAATGTACTCAAATACTAACTAAAACCAAACTTTAAACTATTTATTATCTATTTATTTATTTAGGGTTTTTGAGGCAAGGTCTCAGTATGTAGCTCAGACTGTCCCCAAACTCATGATCCTCTTGCTTCAGCATCTGAGCGCTGGACTTATAGGTTGTCACCACTATGCCTGGCAAAATCAAACTTTTAAATAATTGTTTTGTGCGTGTCTTACATCCATAAAGCTGTTGGACCCTTTCTTAGGCACCTGTCTCACTGCATTGTTCCTCTAAGAAATCAGACATAGCCTAGGGATATTTATTAGTTTGCTTCAGCTGCCATAACAAAGTACCCAACAAAGTAGCTTAAACAATAAATTACTTTCTCAAAATTTTTAGAAGCTGGAAATCCAAGATACAAGTACAGAGGTTTCTTTCCTTGGCGTCCTGATGCCCCTCTTTATCACTATGTCTTCAGTTGGTCTTCCTTCTCATGGTCTGTGTCTAAATTCCTACTTATAAGGACACCAGAAATATTGAATTAAGCCAAGATAATGAACTCATGTTAACTTAATAACCTCTTTAAAGACCTTATCTCTAAGGTACTGAGGTTAGGACTTAAACACATGAATTTTTGGGTGGACACAATTTGGTCCATTACAAAAGGATAGAGGAGGTGTAGACATGACAGCTAGACCAAGAGGGAATCAATTCCAGTTCAAACCATGTGATATAAAGGGAGTCATTTACTCTCTGGCCTGGACCATACCTGTTATGGAATTGGATTAGTGAGACTTTGCATGGTGTATGCTACATGCAAAGCTAATGGCTCCCATTATTCCCTTCTAGTGCTCAGTGCCACCAAAGGTGGTTTTTAATGCTCCTGTTGCCTTATTTCTTTCTTCTCTGCTATGTTTTTGGTAACTGGGGACCCTTTATAAAAATGTTGCCTGGAAGATTCCTGCCTCTCATATCAGGATAGTGTAGGACAATAAGAAGTTTTCTGGCTTCTCTTTTGTCTCAGTTCCAAGGACTGGTCCTGCTCTTTGTGAACCTTTTCTTGACTCTTACTGGAAATAAGAAAAAATAGATAAAGAGCAAATTGTGGTCTTTGCCTTCCAGTAACATAATGGAGTCTGTTTCCTTGGGGTTTGGCAAAAAGAGGCACTGGTGGCAGCATGACAGGGTCATGCCCTACTGCTCACGACTGCTGTTCCAGTTGAGGCCCCCACTAAACACAGTCAGGGGCTATGGGGAGCCCACAATACAACCTGTCACCAGGAAGTCCTGGGAAACACAAATCGTGTTTTGGAATAAAATAAGCAAACATCAGCCTTTGAATACTCTCACTCCCAGGGTCACTTGTGTCACCAACGTGGCCAGTGGGACCCCAGAGAAATATAAAACCATTAAGCAGCCCTGTGATTACACAACTTCTTTGGACCATTTTAATAAATTAACCTTGAAGTTCACTCCACTCTGCTTATGCAAGTCTATATATATAAAGTGACTTTGGCCAGGCTAACACTTCACTGCATCAAAGAGTCAGAGATTCACCCAGGACAATTCTGAATCTTTTCTCCAGCATACTCTTCCCCCAGATCTTAGAGTCACTTTTCTTATAAGGACAAAAAGGGGAGATCTTGGATGCTGATGGACACAATAAAAAAGATTCCTAAAGACCAAAGATCCATCAGTTAAAGAGAAGAGGGAGGTGGTATCTGGCTGTGGAAGCTGGGATATAAACAGCAAAATCAAAGTCCATTTTAAAAGTTAATAATATAATGTGGAAGAAAAAATTAAAATTTATGTTCTGAAGGAATTTTGAGAGTGGCCTCCTGTTTAGGAATGAGTATAGATTTGTGATATTAGTTAGATCCATGGAAGCATGCAGTGCATCCCCTGGACTCTGGATTAAGCTTATAACCACAGTTAATGATACATGGTACCATTATTCTCCAGAAGAAAACTCCTTCTCATGTATGTGTGCATCAAGGAGTGGAGAATGGGGACAGACCAGAGTTTTCCCTCATTTTGCCACAATAGGGGACATGAGAATGATAATTTGTGGGTATTGTACTCTATGTTAGATCAGTGCTAAAATTTTTACATATTATCTTAATGTTTATCATCACAATAGCTATGGGGAAAGCAGAATATAGCATTCCCATTTCCCAGATGATAAGCCCAAATCTCAGAGCATTGCAAAGGCTTGCTGATGGTCAGACAGTGACTTCCAAACCCCGTCTCTTAAATAACATCCACTTGTCATGCCTCCCTTATATTATCTTTCACCTGTGGGCTTCACCACATGAAAGATCTGGTCCACCATAAACTCTGAAAAAATTATTGCCTTGATTTCAAGTACAGACATTTATAACTGCTGATCATAGCTCTTGGTCAGCATGAGCTAACTAGTGTCAGGATACTGAGCTCATCAATCTCCAGTGAAAAGGAAAGAAAGTGCAGACTCATTGCAGGAAAATAAATCGCATTTTCCTAAAAGAGTGAAAACAATCATAATTTTTTAATCATCTTTTGTATGCCAGACATGGCTCTGGGCACTTTGCTTATATTATCATTAATCTGTATACATTCTTGTGACGTAAGTATTTCTATTACCCATTTTATAGATATGGAACCAAGGATTCCAGGAGAGATTTCCCCAAAGTTTCTCAGCTTATAACTGACATATGAATCTCATGTCCCTTTCACATAGCTTTTTATAATCTTTAATAAATATATTGTTATAATACCACGGTTTGAGAATCCAGTCAGCATAGGGTTTGATGTAGGAAAAGCTATTACTACTTTAAAGAAAAAAAAATAGTGTCCTTAAAAGATTCTTCTAGCATTAGAGCATTTTTGTAAGATGGAGAAAACTCATGTAGTCATTGCAGTCCAGTCTTTGACCTGCAAGTGAATGCCCAGTGCATCCAACACATGAAGGTCTATGGTGCTAGCATCAAAACAGTTAATGGACCATTGAGTTTAACTCTTATTTCATATTGAGTGTATTTCCTAATGCTGGTGCCAATAGAAAAATACAAGGGGTTATTTAGAAGCTTTTAAAAGTAAGTGGCTTCATAAGATATAAAACTAAGTGAAAGAAAAATTATAAGAGAGTAAAATAAAATAAGCTTTCAACTCAATTCCAAGAAGAGGCAAGGAGCTGGAGATAGATCCAGAGCCCAAATGGGCAGAACTAAGCCACAATCATCCTTTGAAGCAAGTGAAATGTTTGGGGAGAGATTTGGAAAGGAAGACAGCGTGGTTCTGTGGCTTGGGGATGGTGGTCCAGAGATCTGGGTATGGACAGGGCCCCCTGCGTCATGCCATCCTCACCAGCACATGTGGTAGAGACTAAAATTGGAAGCACTGAGTAAACCAGAAGAAGCAGATGTCTGTGTGGCTAGGTTGATCAGGCATTCTGAAAAATAGGAGAGTGTTTTAGGTTTATGAGCCAGGAGGAAACCAATCAAGGGAGGTGGTTTCAAAGCAGGACTCAGATCTTAATGAAGATGTTCTTTCTTGCTCTGGTTGGGTTTGGAATCTTCTTTCCCCTGAGACAGTAGCCCCTTAAAAAATTATTTTCAGCATAAGTTCTCCATATAGGAATAGGACAGTCATTGGTAATAGCAGTTCATGTCTACTGAATGGTTAATATGTGCTTATTCTAAGTCCTCCACTCTGCTGAAGTCATTTTACCCTCAAAATAACCATATAAGAAACCACTATGTATGGATGAGACACTGGTGGGAAACTGCCTTCACCAATGTCACCAGTAGATATATGCTGAATAGTCTTTCACAATCAGACAATGAGATCAGAGGAAGCTCACTAAATTGTCATATTGGAATGGTCCAGCTTTATATGAAAATAATGGTGTATTTAGGCAGTGTGTATTCCATCTACATTCTTTCCAGTAGGTTAGAGAATTTCACTCTAGGTTGAGGAAGAGAACTAAATATTCCCTTATTATTATGTTCAACTTTTACCTGACGGGAACTTCCTTTTCTAAATTGTACAAACTGAGCACTATCTCAATATAATGACGACATTACCATAATGAAATTACTTCAGCCAAATCCCAGCAAACTACATCCATGTTGTGAAGAACTGCCCCAGCAACCAGGAACGAATAAACTAAAGGTATAGGCCCTGGAACAACCAGCCAGCCCTTAAGGTGAGGTAAGTACTCTATCTCTAAACTGAGCAGTTGCTCTACATCAAGCTTCCTGGTTCTGGCACTACCTACGTTAACATAAATGCTGTCCTTGCCTGAAGGAAATAGACTGGAATGACATTAGCAAGAAGCTAAGCTGAATTCATCATTGGTGGTATTTGAACATGGGTGTATTTTGCCCAAATATATGAGCCTTTTCAAACTAAGGCTAGTGCCTCCCAAAGGTAAGGGAAAATTAAAAAATGAAAATCCTGCATTCTCAAGTCAAGGCACATTTCCTTTGTAGTATTCTCTACAATTTTTATCAGAAGTTGAACACTAACACAAAACAAGTTCAGTGTTCGTGGATGATTAGCTAATATGAGGTCTTCCAAAGTTAATATTTTTTTTAAAAATTGTGGCAAACTAACATAATATAAATTTTACCAATTTAGCTATTTTTATGTGCACAGTTCAGAAGTGTTAAGTACATTCACAGTATTGTGCACCCATCACTTCCATCCATCTGCAGAACTTTTTCATCTTCCCCAGTGAAATTCTATACACATTAAACATTTTCCCCTCTTACCAGCCCCTGGTAATCTCTATCTTCTGTCTCTATGAATTTGACTCTTCTACCAAAAGTAAGTAGAATCATACCATACTGGTCTTATTGTGTCTGGTCTATTTCACATACCATTCTTGTCCTCAAGATTCATCTAGGTTAAAGCATGTATCAAAATTTCTGTTTTGAAGCTGAAATTGCATGACCCAGAGTTTGTTTATCCATTCACTTGCCACTGTACATTTGGTTTGTTTCCACATTTTGTTCCAAAGTGTTTTTATAGGTCAATATTTTAAATATTTTGACAATGTGGATATACTTGCTTGCAAAAGAGTATATGCATATAGGAAAAAATATATACGTAAGGAGCAAATAGAAACAATAAAGTATCATATGAAAATAAACATAGCCAAGAATTGTGATATTTTCTTCCCTTGCTCCCTGGACTTTTTTAAACATATTTAAGGGTATTTGTACCCTTTGGTGGGAAGCAAAGCCATCAAGGAGATACTCATTCATTCCTATGGATCTTTGAATGTTGTCCTTGTGTTAAGTCAACTAATCAGAGAGTTTACTTGGACTTTATTTTGCTAACATTTATAGAATTAATTTTTTTCTAAATTTGGTTTTGGTAGTGTGTTTTTGAGGGAGATTATAATAAGAGATGGTTCTAAAAAACATTTTACTCATTTGAGGACCTTGGTTGAGAATGTTACCCACTTCCTAAACCATTATCCCTTCCATAAAATTTCTCCCAAGCTTCAGTTTCAGTAAATTTTGGTTTTCTGGAAAACTGATACATTTCCATTTATTTCTTGAATATGATCTGTGATCATTTTTCCCACTGCTGTGGCCACTAGATTTCTCAGAATTTAATGTCAGCCTCTTTGCCATTTTTCAAGGCTGTAAGACACTTGTGATCTAAATACGATGACTCTCTTTGTAGTCAAACTTCATTTCACCTTACTCTGTTTATCTTACTACAAATATCCCATAAAAAGAGCTGTAACCTATTGGGCTAACTACCCCCTGAATTCTAAACTATGTGTACAAGTAATGTCATGTGGACTCTAGAAAAAAATAAAAAAGACAATGCCATTTCGATTCTGAGAGAGAGTCTTAGGAATCTCTAAGAGGTGCCTACCCAAGCTAGGTTACTCTTTTTCCAAGGAAAACAGTCGGCCTTCCTTTCCCAGATTCTCTTGCATGTAGTTGTGGCCATGTGACTGAGTTCTAGTCAGTAGGATGTCCCGTAAATCACTGAACAATGCTCTGTACTCCTTCCCTTGCTCTAGGAAGATGCAGATTATCACCATAGTCTTGTTGAGGACAATAGAGCCATAAGTTGGAAGGAACTTAGGTCCTTTACTGTTTACTTGGAGGAGAATGCTAAGAGAAACATTCCATTTATGTTTTACCTGAAAGGGAAACTCACCTTGATTTTGGAAAGCCTGAGATATGGAGTGGTTCATTTTCCTTTCTGCAATTTGGAGAATTAGCAATATTCCAGAGGGTTATTGTGAAGACTAAATGAGACAATGAAAGTAAACATGGTATCTGGGGTTTAGCAGGTGTTCCATTGTGATAATATTACAACTCAAACATCTTCAAGTTGTGCTGCCTTCTGAGTAATCCTCCTTCTTTCAGGGATTTCAGTCTTTTCCCAAGATTCCCGATTGTTCCAAAGGTAATTTACCTTTTCTTCTCAATGGCCCATTCCAGATTTCTTCCTGATTTCTCTGGTCTCATCCCTATTTTCAACTCCCTCAGATTCAGCCTTCTTTACTTTGCCCCCATTGAATAACACTTTATTCAGAAAGGCAATGTGAACACAGAGCTGATACTGGGTATCAGCAAAGTTTTTATAATGCAGTAAGGTTATGACAACACAGAACACTTTTAGTTGACTGTTGAACATTTTTCTGAAAGATTCTTAGTCAATTTCCATCTCACAGGTTCTATCTGGGCTATATCTATGACTAGACCCTGGTCTTCAGGCCTACTCAAATCAGTTTCACTACCTATGGTTTCTTCTCAGGAGCAAGGTCCTCAAATCCATATGCCAGACTATCAGAGAAAAATCTAGAAAAAATTTCTGAAGATAGAAAACCTCACCCTAAAAGAGCCACTGTTTTATTTCCCTGCTCTCTCAGCCTTTCTCATGATTAAATAATTAGCATTCTAGTCTGCAGTATTTGCACTAGGCTTTCCTCCCCAAAGTGCAAGGCTACCATCAAGGGGGATAATAAACTCCTGATTTTATATGTGCATGATAAGAGAGTTTGTTACAGTGATTCTTTCTAGAAAAGGAGAGAGAAGATGATGGCTTTTAGTCTTAAAGTTAAGAGCAAATTACATGTACTTTTAGAACTGCATTTTGTTTTGCTGTCTGGACTTCCTCCTGTTCCTCTGTTTTTGCCTCAGAGCTTTGGCTCAAACTATTGACTTAAAAAGTTAATACTCATCAGATTTTAACAGGGCTCTTTGTCCTTCAAGCCAAATGGTGCCTCCCTAAGAAACAATGGCAAGTTCATTGTTGCAAATTCTTTTTAAATTATTTATTTATTTATTTATTTTATCATTTTTACATTTACTTACATGGGTATACATTGTTTGGGCCACCTACCCCCCCCCCCACACACACATACTTCTGGACAGAATCTGTTCAAACCTCTTATTCTCTGATTTTGTTGAAGAAAAAAAAGGAAGAGATAATATGAAAGACATAGCATTTTTGCTAGTGTGAGATAATGATCGTTATACAGAGAGATTCCTGGCATTACTTCCATGCACATGTGTATTACAACCCACAGGTCTCTACTATACCTCTTCACTACTTCCTGGTCCCCTTCCCATAGTGGCCTCTGCCAGTTTAAGATTACTGTATTTGCTCTTCTGCAGTAAGCACGTCAACCACATTCAACTTTTTGGTTTCCTTCCCTTTCCCTATTTTTCCCATGTATGTTCTCCCCTTAGTGTGTGACCCATATCCAATAATATTACTGGATTAAGGAAATGTGGTGTTTATACACAATAGATTGTTAGTCAGCCACAAAGAATGAAATTTTGTCATTTATAAGTAAATGGATTGAACTGGAGAACATCTTAAGTGAAGTTAGCCAGGTTCAGAATCCCAAAAATCACACGTTCTTCTTCATAGTGGATTATATGCACAACCAAATGCAGTAATATTATTGGACGTGGGTCACACACTAGGGGGAGAATGCGCACATGAGGAACAGGGAAAGGGAAAGAAACCTAAGACTTGAATGTGGTTGATATTTAATGTGTATAGAATTTCACTGGGGAAGATGAAAAAGTTCTACAGATGGATAGAAGTGATGGGTGCACAATACTGTGAATGTACTTAACACTTTTGAACTGTGCACATAAAAATAGCTAAATTGGTAAAATTTATATTATGTTAGTTTGCCACAATTTTTAAAATAATATTACAGAGACTCCGCTCTTTTCCAAGAGGCTTTGGAGATCCTGAGGGTTTCCCACATCTCCCCCTTTTTTATTTTTTATGAAAAAGACTTTTAGAAATTTTTCTTTTTTGTGGCAGTTTCTCAAGTGATTAGTCTTTTTAGCCATATAATACCAAGTAGACCCAAAAGCATGAGTCCACCTATGCCTATTAGTCCTTTAAGTCCAAAATTAAACCAATGACTAGGATTAAGTTTGTCTAGCCGACTCTGCATAGAGTCTAGGGAGATAGTAGAGAGATGGATGACTTGCAGGTCAAGAATGTCTTTAGTCAGGCGCTGGATATGTACGGTTGAATTTTGAGTCCAAGCTCCCTGAATATAATGTTTTATCAAACTCCAGTTGTGTTAAGTGGCATTTCATTGAGGAGCGGTAAGGCAGATGTGAAGATACCAGGAATCACAGGTGAGCTGTATGGATTGGACTACTTTAGCAAGGGTTTCTTCCATAATGTTTAATTCTTGTAATTTGAGGATCCCTTACTGAAGGTCCCTGTTAATGTCATTTTGAAAATGCAATATGTTAGAAATATTTTTGGTGAGCATATTCAAATAATGAGCTGTCTGAATTTGCTGGGTTAATGCCATCAAAGCAGTGGTCATGCTGGCTACGAGAGTTATAAGAAAGACAAATCAAAAAATGAAAGCATCTAAAAACCTCTTGGGGCTATGAATCTGTTCCAGGGATAGATGTAGTAATGCCAACCCATTGTCACCAGTCCAAGTACGGTTTAAGGTAACTGGTAACCAAGCAAAGGGAGGATGGTGCACAATTAAAAAAAGGAGAGGTAACTGAGGAATCAATACAAGTGCATAAGGTACAGTTTTTACATTGTATATGTCCTAACATCTGGCTTGCAGTAACAGAAAAGTTTAAGGTATGAGGATGTCTAACACAATTGGCAGAAAAGTTGAGTGAACGATTAGAATTAGAGGAATCCCAAGGGAAGGTTAGATTAATAAGAAACACAGTGACATTGCAAGAGGAGAGGTTATAAGGTTTCAAAGAACTGAGGAGCATATCCAAGGTGGTGTACACTTGAGACTGATATTGAATAATGGAGTGGCAGAGGGTGGGGCCATGCCACATTTTGGGTCTAGATCCCCAGTTAATTTAATATCGGAGAACTGTTGAGGGTAAACCGATTTAGAGGGATTAGACTCATACCAAGTAGGGAGAAGGGTCCAAGACATAAAGGCATGCGAGGATGTATAGGTGCAGAGTAAACTCCTGTACAAGTTGTCCAAGGCACATGATCAATACTGAGACCTTGTGCATAAATCTATACCTTAGGGCAGTGGGGGAGAAAAAGAGGTAGTGTAAGGGGGTCTAGTGCAATTAGCATCAATACAATTTTTAACAGGGATGACTATGGAGAGTAGGAGCCCTACTCCAGTAGAATTGTCCCAAGTATATCTATAATTAAGTTGAACCTGCAGACAAGGTATGGGGCAAGTCATGTTAACACCTTTAGGGGGACAGAAGCACATAGGGTGTCCTACAAAGGAGCCATCATACTGAGATAATTGTAGCCATTCAGAGATGTTATAACTGTCAGGCACAGGTCTGTTTCCTAAGGCGTGAGAAGCATTATTCCAAAATACAGGCAATGGTTCTCCCCAAACTTGGGGACAAAGGATTGGAGGATGAGGCACAAATGACCAGTATGTGTAATTTTCCTCCGCTTTGGCCCCTTGGGAATTAATGGTAAGGAACAGCCAACAGACAGACAAGAAGCATCTCAGGTCTAGTAATATCATGTCCAGTAGCAACACCTCAGCGTTCAGCTTGGGTGATTAATCCTTTAAGGGCCCCCAGGTCACTGGAGGGGGTGGATCCTTCTTCTTCTTTCTCAGCCAGTGAAGAGGTCACAGTCCGTCATCCAGCAGAAGTCTTTTCATGGGTCCTGTCAATGGCTGTGACTGGTTTGATGCATCAGAGAGGCAGCCATCTTGGTCATCATTCATGTTCTGGAAAGACACCAGCATCCCCTCCATCTGTAGTTAGTAAAGGGTCAGGTCCCTGCCATGTATTTGTCTGTAAATTCTTTCAAAGAACATGCACAGGTGGGCAGGTGTTCCATGCATGGAAGTGCTTTTTCATAGGTGTAATGCCTTGATCATCAAGTGAGAAAAAATTTAAAGTTAATAGGATAAGATTTGATTGGGTATGTGGAGACTTGAATTACAACATAGTATAATAAGGATGCACAGTTAGTCCTTGAAGAAGATACTTTTCTTTCCCTATGATTGTTTCTGTTAATTTTTTTACAGAGTTATGAAATGACATGTCACTGGGACTGGTGTATTACCCAGAGAGATGATTAATGCCTCTAAGACCAGGAGATCAAATCCTGAACTCCCAGAGTTTTTCCACTGGATACAGGAAATTGTTTCTTCTTGGGGTGGGGTTGAAGGTTGCCCCCAGTCCTGTTTAAAGGTCTCCTATCAGCATGATATTTGGATTTACAGTCTTTAGCCCAATGATAGCCTTTATTGCATTGTGGGCACATTTTAGAAGGTTTTCCTCCTGATGGAACATGCTTTTGACCCCAGTGACCTTTGCCCTCAGGGCAGTCCCTTTTCCAGTGGCCTTTTTGTCCACATCCAAAACATGTAGTTTGGGAAAGAGTAGGGCTCCCTTTTGTTAGGGCAGCTGCAACAGCAGTGGCCATATAGGTTTGGGTACCAATATCCTGGGTAGCAGAAACCCAAGTAGAAAGATCTCCATTCTTTACTGGTCTGATAACTTGTTTACATTATTTGGTAGCCCCCTCATAGGCAATGTGGTGGACCAAGAACCTCTGTGCATCTATATGTTAAATTTTGTGGCTGACAGCACTGGTTTTACATGGGCCAAGAATTCAGCCCATGGCTCATTGGCCTTTTGTTTTTGTTGCAAGACACTTTCAGTTGATTTTCTACCAAAGTCAGGGAGGCTACTCCAAGCTCTCTTGGCACAAAGTCTTACCTGATCAAAATATTGGGGTGAGCCTTGTATCTGTTGAAGGGCATTGGCTAATGGGCCAACCCCCTGCAGTTGGTACTCAGTTAAAGGAACCCCTGCATCCCTATTCCTTTGTGCCTGTTCATCACATTCATCATAATATTTTGCCTTCCAAACTAGGAAATTCCCAGGGCTAAGACAAGCTGGGGCTAACTGCTTATAGTCCCATGGTGTACAAATTTCTCGACTCAGATTTTCCAATAGAGTAAGAGTGTAAGGATTATTAGCCCCATTCTCCCTTACTGAATCTCTAAATCTTCTAAGTAACTCAAGAGAAATGGGCTCATGCCGTCATTGTCCCTGAGGCCCCAGGATGACTGGAAGGGCTAGAGACTTCTCTGAAGATGAAAGATCCAAAGGTGGAGGAGAAGGGTCATTATTCCCATCCTCCAATAAGAGTTGCCTGAAAGTTGTTTCAAGGAAACTTCTTTATCTTCCCGTCTCCATTTTGTTTTTGTCTTAGGTATTGCATGGGTCTGGAGACCAACCTGAAATGGGGCCAATGATGGGTAAAGGCCAGCATAAGGTGGTGCAGAATCCTCCGTAGAGGAAAACTTAAATTTTACAAGTTTTTGTGGGGGAGTCTTTTTTTTTCTCCTTACTGTCATCCTTATTATCTTCCTTATTATCCTCTGGAAAACTTAATTTAGGAGCCTCTTTAGAAGAATCTGTTAAAGGTCTCAAGCCAAAAAGATGAATAGGAATATTTTCCCCTCTTTGGTGAGCTCTTTTTACATTTTCTCCTGTTTCCAGCTATCAGGATTTAAAGTTCCATGCTCAGGAAACCAACTGTCTCTATAAAATCTTCTATTTGTCCCTGTGTGGAACACATACCCTTACTTTTTAGCAAACAGCACAGTAGCTGTAAGAACTGTTCTGATCTCAGTAAGTTCCCCATTCTGTCCCTCAATTTAAGGTTTGCGACACCTTGGATTGGGGCTCCACAGCCAGCCTTTCCCTCCTTGAATTATACTGTCAAGACATCCAGAGAGGTCCGAGTCAGGCACCACTTGCCACAATCCAGCTGCAGTTGGGGCTCCGACTCTGGTCTTTGGTGCTCCAGTGGTGAATAATGACACAAACTCAAGGAAGTGCTGGGCAGCAATGGTCCAATTTATTTTCTGAAGAGTGTATTTAAGCAGTGCAGTGTATTTAACCTGGCAGTCCCCAGGTTTCCCTTGACCTCTTGCTAAGATTGGCTGTCACATGGCTACGGCTACGAGCCCAAGTGCGGAACATCATATCCTTGGAACTGGGTCTTCCCAGTTCCATGCAGAGAAAGAACAGGAGAGTTCAACAACTGTCCTCTTGGACTGTTGCAATCTCTCTTAGGGCTGTTGAACAAAAGCTACAGTAACTCTGCTCTTTTCCAAGAGGCTTTGGGGATCCTGAGGGTTTCCCACATTTTACCTTTTTGCTTTGGCTAAGAATTGCAGGATTATGTTGAATAGGAGTGGGGAACATGGGCATCCTTGTTTTGTTCCTGACTTTGGGAGAATGGTTTCAGTTTTTCCCCATTAAGTATGATGTTGCTATAGGATTGTCATAAATAGCCTTTATAATGTTCAGGTACATTCCTTCTATTCCTAGTTTTCTCAGAGCTTTTATCATGAAATGGTGTTGAATCTTATCAAAGGATTTTTCTGCCTCTATTGAGATGATCAAGTGGTTTTTGTCATTGCTTCTATCAGGGTGCTTTATTACATTTGTTGATTTGCATATGTTGAACCATCCCTGCATCTATTGGATGAAACTGACTTGGTCATAGTGAATAATCTTTCTGATATGTTGTTGGATTCAGTTTGCCATTATTTTATTGAGCATTTTGGAATCAATGTTCATTTAGGAGTGTGGCCTCTAGTTCTCCTTTTTGAATGTGTCATTGTCCAGTTTGGGGATGAGTGTAATACTGGCTTCATAGAATGAGTTAAGCAGTGTTCCTTCCCTTTCTATTTCGTGGAAAAGTTTAAGGATGTTGATATTAGTTTTTCTTCATCAATTTCATTATGTTTTATAGATTTGTTTAAGTGGTTAATATCCTCTTGCTTCAGTTTTGGATAATAATAAATATCTAGAAATTTGTTCATTTCTTCAAGATTTTCCAATTTATTGGAATATATATATTGATGATTCCCTGGATTTCCTTGGTGTTTGTTGTTATCTTCCCTTTTTCAATTCTGATTTTACTAATTTGGGACTTTTCCCTCCTCATTTTAATCAGATTTGCCAAAGGCTTGTCAATCATGTTTATTTTTTCCAAAGAACGAGCGGTATGCTTTGTTTTGTTTTGTCTTTGGTCTCTGTTTCATTAATTTAGCCCTTATTTTTATTAGTTCTCTCCTTCTTCTTGTTTTGGGTTTTGCTTGTTCTTGTTTTTTAGGAGTTTGAGATGCAGGTTGTTGATTTGAGATATTTCTGTCCTTTTAATATGTGCACTCATGGCTATAAACTTTCCTCTTAGGACTGCCTTTGCTGTGTCCCATAGGTTCTGGTAGGTGATGTTTTCATTTTCATTAATTTCCATGAAACTCTGATTTCCTCTTTATTTCTTCTATGACCCACTGATCACTGAGCAATGGATTATTCAGCCTCCAATTATTTGCATATTTTCTGCTGTTGTCTTTGTTGTTGAGTTCTAGTTTTATTGCGTTGTGACCAGATAGAATGTTTTCTTATATTTTCTGAGGCTTGCTTTGTGTTGTAAGATATGATCTATTTTGCAGAAAGTTCCATGGACTGCTGAGAAGAATGTGTTTTATGCTGCTGTTGGATGAAATATTCTATAGACATCAGTTAGGTCCATTTGATCTATGGTGTCAGATAGTTCTAGGATTTCTTTGTTGATTTTTTTGTTTGGATGACCTATCTGTTGGTGATAGATGGGTACTAAATTCTCCCACTACCACTGTGTTAGAGTCTTTATATGCTTTTACATCCTTTAGTGTTCGATTGATAAAATTAGGTGCACTGATATTGGGTGCATATAGGTTGATAATTGTTATTTCCTTTTCATGTATTGGCCCTTTTATTATTATGAAGTGTCCTTCTTTGTCTCATTTGACCAATATAAGTTTGAAGTCTACTTTTTCTGATATAATTATTGCTACTCTTGCCTGTTTTGGGGGGTCTTTGGCTTGCTAAATTTTCTTCCATCCTTTCACCCTAAGCCAGTGTTTATTTCTGTCAATAAGATAGATTGCTTGTGAACCACAGATTGTCAGATCTTCCTTTTTAATCTAGTTTGCCAAATTGTGCCTTTTGATGAAAGTTGAGTCCATTGACATTCAGTGTTAATATTGACAGGTATGTGGTGATATTTTGCCATTTAGTTGTTTTAGTATTTGATTGTGTGCAGCTGAATCAATGCTACTCTCTGATTACTTGTCTTTTCTTCTGTGGTTTAATACTTCCTATCTTCTCATGGTTTTGTTTGTTTTCATCTTCTGTGTGCAGAATTCCTTGTAAAATCTTCTGTCATGGAGTCTTGATGGTCATATATTGTTTCAGTTTCTGTTTATTGTGGAAGATTTTTATTGCTCCATCAATTTTGAATGATAGTTTTTCTGGGTAGAGTGTCTTAGGGCTGAAATTATTTTCATTCAGTGCCCAAAATACCTCACTCCATGTTCTTCTTCCTTTTAAGTTTTCTGTTGAGAAATCTGCTGCTATTTTGATGGGTTTACCTTTATATGACACTTGTTTTTTCTCTCTTATAGCCTTCAATATTCTTTCTCTGTTCTGTGTGCTTGTTGTTTTAATGATAATATGCTGTGGTGAGGTTCTATTTTCATCAAGTTTGTTTGGTGTCCTGGAGGCTTCCTGTACCTGAGTGGGCAAAACTTTATTGAGATTTGGGAAATTTTCTGTTATTGTTTTTTGATGATATTATGTATCCCTTTGGCTTATATTTCTTTTACTTATTAATGCCCATGATTCTGAGGATTGGTCTTTTAATGGAGTCACTGAATTCTTGCTATTGCTTTCATAGCTCTTGAGTTATCTGGCTAAGATTTCTTCTGTTTTTTCTTTAATTTCTATTTTATCATTGAACTCTGAGAGTCTGTCTTCCACTTGTTCTAGTCTGCTGGAGTGGCTTTCCACTGTGTTTTTGTTTGTTTGACTACAGGGAAATTTTGTTTCCAGGATTTCTGTTTGATTCTTTTTCTGAGGTTTTCCATATTTTTGTTCAACTCCTCTTTTATATTTTGTGTTGTCATCTTTAATTTATACATCTCTTTTTTTAAAGTGTCTTTTGTTTCACTTTGAGGTCCTCTCTGAGCTCATTTATTTGTTTCTATGCTTTTTCATGTTATTTTTGGTGTCTTGAAATTTCTTGAGTGCATAATGTACATTCTGATTAACCATGTCTAGAATCTTCTCCATGAATTTCTTAGAGATTTCCTCCAAGATTTCTTCTTTGAGGGTAGTTTGTGGGCATTACTAGGCTCTTTAGTGGGCTCCTTAGTGACACTTATCATTGTTTTGTTGGGGTCAGTTAATGGGTATCCATTTTCTTCATTTCCCACTGAATCCTGTATTGAATTATTTGTTTGAGAATAGTGGTTTCCATCCCTTCATCTTCTTCCCATCCCTCTAGTTGGTGCTGTGCAATTATGTTCTTGATAGGCTAGTTGATGGTTTTAATTGCCTATTTTCTTTCACTGATTTAATTTTTGTATTGTGACTGACTTTGTTGTTAGTTAAGTTAATGAGCTGTTTCTGTCCCTGGCCTGAAGTTATAGTTTAGCAGTAACAAATTCACAGGTTCAATGCCAGACCAGTTTTTTACATATTATATAGAAAACCCCTTGGTGATGCTAACTAAAACAGTGGGAATTGGAGGCAGGTAATTGTTATTAGGCTAGATATAAAAATTTGGGTAATTGGTAGAGGTGGCACTAAAAAGGGGGGGGTGGGAAAAGGGGTGGGGGAAATTGTATGGGGGCTGCTGGGTTTTCCAGCCCTTGTGTGTGTTTTGGTGTATTTCTGTTGTTGTAATGGAGGGTGCTTGTGTCAGGGATTGCAGGGGGCTGGGGTTGTGTAGTGTTGGTACAGTAGGCTAGTTAGTGGATAGTGATTATGTAGGAGGGAGGGGTAGTGTGGTGACAGGTTGGGTGAGGATAGGAGGGAGAGGTGAAGACAGGTGGAGAGAGTGGATGAGAAGGGTCAGAAAGAGTAGTTGGGAGGGAGAACAATGAATTGTAACACAGGAAAAAGGAGGAAAAGTGAAGAGGGGTAAGAATAGGGATAAGAAAATAGTAATGGTGAATTTCATAATACAAAAAAGTCCTCAAAAAACCAACAGAACACTAGGTATAGGAAACACAAACAGTTCAGTCTTTTAGTAAAAATTCTGGAGTTATTCCTTAGGCATCTAATCCTGGTATTGGCATACAAGTGAGAGCTCTGATGACTCAGCAGTGACTGGCTTGTGAGCAGTGTTTGGTTCCTTCTGTTCACAGGGTTAGTTGCAATTGGGAGGTGAGGTAAGTCTGCCAGTTCATGTGGGGTGGTCAAAGCTGTTGTTGTTTTCACCAGGTGGCAGCTGCATTGTCCTTCAGCTGCAACTCTGTTTGGTCAGCTTGTTCCCCAGCAAGGTGGGGCAATTTAGTTTTGTATACTGCCCTCTGCCCATGAGATCAGCTTCAGAATCCACCACCTGCCTCACTTTGGGAGTTTGACTTGTCACCCCACCCCCACTCTCAGTCTTTGTTAAGTTATCAGCATTTGTTCATTAAGAGTTCCGCACTGAGAGTTTGGCTCCTTGCCCCACCCCTGTTCTCCAGGGTAGGTTCAACATTCCACCCCCACTTGTGCTGTCAGTGTTTGATTACAGTTAGCTGTTTATGCTTTTCAGTTTTGTCTGTGCAGGGACTTTGCTAGATTATGTTCCCTGGGGGTGGGTAAGGGAGTTGCACATGGTGCATGATGCTCAAGTGTTTATTTTGCAGATTCATGCAAGCAGCTTTGAAAGCAGCTGGTGGGGAGAAATGGTGAAGTGTAGGGAGGCTTTCCATGGGCTAGGGTTCCAGGATGTCACAGAGTTCAGTTCTGATTGATGCTCTGTCTTCTTCTTGTTGGGATAAAAGAAAGAAAGAAAGAAAAAAGAGATGGGCAGGGGGATTTTTATCCCAGGGCCAGACACACCTTGCTGGCTGTGTGGCAAGGGGTTTTTGCAGCTGTTAGATGTAAGTAAAGGCTGATTTAAGGGTCAGTATTTGAATTTTATGTGTACCTAATGTGATGGCAGTTATCGTTTTGCTAGAAGCAATCAGAATTACACAAGTGTAACTCCAAAATCTCAAGATGGTTTCTGGAGTCACAGAGTTTAGGATTTCTGATTCCCTGCCCTAACTGCCATCTGGATCCTCTTGTTGCTAAATTCTTGCATAAACTCTCAACCTGCTCAGATTGTATGTAACTTTTATACTTACTAGTTTTCATAATACTTAACCTTTATCTATAGCTGCACTGTCCAATACAATTTTCTGTGATGATGGAAATATTCCTTCTCTGCATTATCCAACATGTTACATGTGGTTCTTGAGCATCTGAATGTACTGGATTTGAAGTTCACTGGTTCTTACATTAACTGACATGTTAAATAAGTCACTGTCATGTGTTTGTTTTGTATTTTTATGAGAGACTTGCACTTATTTATTTTGGAACTTACACTGCATCAGTAATGAGGAGCCAGAAATATTGGGTGAATAAATATTTTCTAAAATATCTGAGTGATACCAATGTCTAATTCAACACTTTGTAGTTGTATTACACACATATTTGCATGACTACAACAGTACTACAATAAAGATTGCTTAACTAAATGAATATTGAACAAGTAAGGGATGAGTAAGCAAGTGTGAGAAAAGATAGTGCATATGGAACTTGAAGGATTGTTTTCTTTCTTTGCTGTCAGAGTCCTTTGAAGCTGGTAATGAGACTTGATGGCTAGAGTTGTAGGGCTTACCAGCTATAATCCTTTCATCCTCAGTTACTATGGGCTGAAACTATAGGCAAAATTGTGGCCATAATTTTGTTCATTTTGTCAGGGGCTTCTTGGTAGAAGCTGACAGGACTGTGTTCCTTTCTAGGAAAAACTTCTAAAAACTGCTAGAGAAGGAAACTTGCAGGGTGTTAGAGCCCTTTAGCAGTGGGTAGAGAAGACTCCAAGACATATCTGAACTCACTAGAAATGTACCTTCTTGGAAACACATATCACCCTTAAAAAATCCAGACTATTCTCATAAATCCTTACAACATCCTGAAGTCAGCACAGGTAGCAATGGGGAACTAAACTTAATCCCAGGGATGGCATTATCTAAGTAAGTCAGCATATGAGGTAATAATAATTATTCTTCCATTTTTCTAAGCAGATGACTCCTATCCACAGACATACTTCTTGAAAGGGAGAAAGAAACACACAAAAGAAAGGCTGCTCTCATTGTATACAAAGTATTCAAGAGATGAGCTGGGAGTCCTGTTTTTTGGCTTCTTTCTCCCTCCATCCTACCTTTTACCACTTCCATGGCCAAGTTTGAAGACTCCTAATCTATATAAACACTCAAATGCTCAATTAGGTCTCCTGCCTAGGTTCTAAAAACACTTCTACTTCTTCTACCCTCTCTTGTGTTCTACAGTCAGTTTCATTATTGTCATTTCTGGGTATTTTTTTTTGGTGGCATTGAGGTTTGAATTCCGGGACTCACACTTGCTAGAAGGGTACTCAATCACTTGAGTCAAACCCCAACCACTATTTCTTCTTATTGAAGGTTTACACCATGTAAAACACTAAACTAAGTGTTTTTTTCTGATACAAATATGTCAGATGTAAGTGCCTCTATGACACTTACCTATTGCAAGGAGATTTGATAGAGTACATTAAAAATAGCAATGGAAATTACAAAGTTGGTGAAACTGCTGGGAAGTTACATGCTATTCTTGTATTTCCCTTATTTGAGAAAGCCTTCCAGAGAAATAATAGAAGGCAAATAGTGAGCATGTCTGGGTATATCTCCAGGTCTCTATGACTCTTATCTAGATGAATACCAGAATCTAAAACATAGTCATAAAATTACAACCAGTTAGTAAATATAGTCCTCTTAGGAGTACTCATCCCCCTATGGCAGAAACTCTTCTAAACATTTCAGGTATTTTAATCAATAATGTCACAATGAATTGTAAGGTAGCTGATATCCTCATCTTCAGTTTACAACAGAGAAAACTGAACTTCATTAACTTGCTTAATTTCATAATCTTAGCTGAGGATGGTTGGATCTGAACCCTGGCCATTTCTCACCAAAGAAATATCCTCTGATTAATTTTCTACTTTTCATAAAATATTTTGATTCTTATTATTAAAGAAAAAATTTATCACTGACACTTGCTAAAGCATAGTTAAGGAAGTCCTTTCTCAGGACTATCACAATAGGTACAGCTATACTACAATGGGGTCTTGCAGTGAAGGAAAAAGATTGGGCACTGAATACAGCTTGAGAATGTGGGAATTGATAGCCAAGTATCAGGCTGTGGGTCAGTGACTGAAAATTATCAAGAAGAGACATCAGGAGTAAGGAGGATTCTGGGCAAATTATCTTAACAGAAATGTTGCTGAAGACAGGTCAGAGAGATGTGAGATGGAGGATGATGAAGAACCTGAGCAAATTCTGAGGGTAATCAGATAGTCAGATATTCAGTTCTTGCTGAATAGACTTAGCAGGATTCTTTACTAAAGCTCAATATACAAATAGCATTACAAGGAGAAGGTTAAGGAGTCTGTCCAAGGTTTGGCCAAGTAAAGACTAGACTGAACAAATGTTTTAGACACTAACTACATGCTCCACATTGGATATATCATTGAGAAGAAGGTAGCTGTCCCTGGCCTGCATAGAACTGGTAGTATGAAATAGGAGAAAATCAAATAACCTTTCAGTTCTAATTCAAGTAATACTGTATGAAAAGTATTTACAATATGAGTAACTTAAAATTAAGACAAATGACTAATTTTTATTTCTACAGTGATTTGTAATGAGCTTTCACATGTGGTAACCATTTTTTTTTAATTTTAAGGATTGATACTGAGGTATGAACTCAGGACTTTGTGCTTGCTAAGCAGGTACTATACCACTTGAATTATGCCCCCAGTCCTTTTTGTTTTTTCAGATAGGGTCTCACATTTTATTGTCCAGGCTGGCCATGACCCTCCTGTTTACACCTCCTATGTAGCTGGGATGACAGACATAGGCCAGCATGCTCAGGTCTTTTGTTGATATGGGGTCTTATTAACTTTTTGCCCAGATTATCTTCAAACTCTGCTTACTGAGTAGATGGGATTACAGGTGTGAGCTACCATGCCTGGAAACATTAACTCTTACTACCCACACATAAAATGGTAACAACATAAGGAGAGCATGGATTAATATCACTATATGAGATGGAAAAAACTTTATCAATAAATTTTGTGATATTCTCTCCAAATACCTCAATATCATGAATATTTTCTTTCCTCCATAGTAAAAAAATAGCTTCTCTTTGCCTTCGGCAGCTATTTTGCCCATACTAACAGATAAGCAAATGTAGCCTTGCCTTAGGAAACCAGCTTCCCTAAAATAATAGAAAGTCAACAGAAGAGAACAAGCAAGCTCAGTTTATCTCCTGTAGATACTTGAAAGCTTGTCTCTGAGAGTGTCTGTTGAGTACTCACACCTGGATAGTCTACACAAAGTCTGAAGCACACTGCTATAGCAAAAAGCACACAGATATTTCCATATTTTCAGTCCCATTTGCCAAGGCTATAAAAAAATTTTACTGGGCAGTGGAAGGAGAATTTTATTCAAATATTGCAATAAGGATCAAGACCTTTGCAATAGGGGAGACAGATTAAACTTGACTGTATGCAACAAGGGTTAAGTGGAGATTTAAAGTCATCAAGAAGGATTAAAAAGTGGGTGGAAAGTTATGAAGTGAACTTTTAGGTACAAAGGTGCAGGTAAGAGGAACTTTGCTAGAGATCAAGGATAAGGAAAATTGACTTAGCAGAATTCCTTGCTAAAGTAGACCTAATACTTGAAGGACCAGACCTAGTTGAGAAGATGGCTCAAAGGGGACTGACTAAGGTTTAGTGGAAGAAAGAGTCCTTATCATGAAGTTTTTTATGTCAGGCCTAAAGTGGTCTATGCACTCCCCCTTGACTCTCTCCAACAGAGAGTGCAACTTTTCTCCTTCCTTTTAGAAGCTAAGAAGTCTGCAGATTGGGACCATTGCTTCCTTTGGCAGCTGTTCCATTTGTCCTGGGTTTTGTCCAAGACCAGGGAGAAGAGGATTATAGGAAAGGGAGTGGGGAATGTGGATGTTTGATGGTGGCAAAAGGAAAGGAGTAGGATTATCTGGGAACCTACCCAGGTGGTGAAAGATTTTTTTCTCCCGGGAAGATACATCCTTACTTCTGAATATCAGGGAATTTTACTCTATAGAGTTGGAAGCTGCCTCCATACCCTTGAGATATTTCCTTAATGAAAATACAGAATGTGTAAGTGGTGTTGCAGAAACTTTCTCTGAATAAAGTCCTATCATGTTTGCATGCATATTTATATAAAGTCATCACCCAGGAGGGAAACTTACTACCATCCGGTAGATCAAGAAACGTTGACTGTGTGGGTAATGATAAAAGTCTGTACCCTGGCCTCATTTGGGGATCATTACAGTGACTTTAAAATTCAAGATGTATCACTTTCCCAGAAAAGGAAGACTGAACGTAGTCACAAAGTCTTTAGGTGATTAATGATTAGAATCCCTTAAGAGTGAGCTGTGGAGGAACCAGACAAAATGGAATTAAAATGTTGCCTGTTACTTAACATTCTCTCAGCTGACTCCCTGCCTCTTTGTCATTTATTGTATTCTCTTGAAAGTCAGAGATACAATACATGTATCTCTCCCAGAAACATTTCTAACTATCTGGGAATTTAGTAAGAAACTTGATTAAGGCAGAGTTTCCTTTCTTTCTCTTTGTCCGAATGATGATTACTTTAAGATTAATTCTCCTTTATTTCCATGAGCCTGGGTCAAGGGTAAAATAAGGATAAAAATATTTATGCCATTATGATACTGTAAGAATGAATAAAACAATGTAGGTGAGTCTCCTAGTGCAAGGGATAAACAAAATATGCCCTTCACAATGGTAAGCATTGATATCATTATTATGTGGGATTGGCATTTGGTGTTTTGGTCTCTTCAGAATCCTTTCACTCTAATTCATACAGAAACACCACTAATTGTCTTAGGAGTTTTATTCCTCCCTCACTTTGACTTTAAATAATTCAGATCATACTGAGATCATTCCTCAGGAGGAAACAGAAATAATAATAACAACAATAAGTAATTATTTAATTAAACTGTACCAGATGCCAGACATTGTTCTAAGCACTTTTCATAGCTTGTCCCATTCACTATGCATAGCTGCTCATGAAAAAGTACACTGGCAAAAGATTATAAAAGAACCCAAAATGGCAGCTCATTGAGGACAGTGGAGCTTATGCCTCTCACCTGTAATAGTACTGACGTGGGAGTCAGACTGGCTGGGTCAGATCTGCTCTATGTGACCATAAGATACCCAGTTCTTTCCATCTGTGTTTCTCAGTCACTTCCCAGGCATTATCCCCTGATTGAGACTGAATCCCTGCCATGTTTGTGTTTAAGCTATCCAGATATGGATTCAGAGCACGGACAATATACAGTTAATATCTTAGTTTCCAGATCTAAAAGTGGCCCATGATTCCCCCAGCACATTTTGTTGGCCAGAAGTTAGTCACATGAATACACCAAACAATTAGGTCAATAATTAGGATGTAAGTCTTTTCTATGGGTGAAGCAAAAAAGAGATTTCAATAAACATCAGGGATTATAGGAGGAAAAATAGGTCATGTCCTTTTGTAGGATGGGAAAACAAACTTCCAGAGATAATATTACTATAAGCAACACTGTCAATGTTGTGTTCTAAAACCTAAGCCTATCAGGCAGTTTTCATATATGCCTCTTTCTCAATGTCTCTGCCTGAGAGCAATTTCCAGTCATGGGAACAGATTACCAGTTTGAACAGTTATTGGCTCCAGAGGAAGGCTTAATCACTGAGGGGTAAGAATTGGGGATAGATTATCCAATATTCTTTAACCCTCCTGGCACAGTTCTAAGTAAGATATGATCCATAGTGTCAGAGGTACATGCCATGGAAATGAACTTCAATTACTTACAACAGGAGACTGCTCATTAACATAGCGTTCATTGTCTTTTTCTCATTCTTGCTCTCATTTCCCTAGCTCCTCAAACACCTCATGAGATCACCTTCTAAGTAAACTGTCTCAGGTTCAGTGTCTGGGCATTGACACAAATAAAATCATGTAATTAGTAAACAAGGAACCAGAATTTGAACTTTGGTGGCTGTATCTAGTCTGACTGTCTTTAAATCCTCCACAAAACTCTCCCCCAGTCCTGAGAGTGAGCACTGGCTCTCCATTTATCAACTGATCTCTGATGGTGGGTGCAGTGCCTGATATTTGCAGGGAAGGATAGAGGGCTGTAGCTGGAATGATGGCTTTCTGTGCAAAAGACATGCTTCTGGTTCCTGTACATGCCAACTTTCAAGTAATTCTCTCAACCAAGGGCATAGCCTTGGTTCAGCATACCTCATTATCTTTTCATTTCTATAACTCAGCACAGAGCTTTCCAGAGTACTTGGTCAACAAGTGAGTGTTGGATGACTACAATTCAATGAATTCACGATTCCTATGAAGCAGCAGTTGTAACAACACCATTTTTTTTCAGATGGAGGAACTTAGCTTCAGGGAATTAGAATTTCAAGTTAATAGCTAGAAAGAAACAAGTGGAGGCACTAAATGTGATGTTAACAGAATGCTGTAATCTTTATCCTACACTTATAGTCACACTTACAAGACCTTAGTTTATCATCACAGCAAAAATAGTACAATAATGTAGATCACAAACACTGGCTTTCATATGAGGAATTGGAGATCAGAGAGCTTAAATAACACAGACATCATTCAACTCACTCAACTAATTGGAGGCAAGTCTTTGATTTGAAGACAGTTCTGTTCATCTCCAACTTCTATGTCCTTTTCACTATAATATAGAATCATAGCTAATAATAGCAAATATTTAATGAGTACTAATTATTTGGAAAGCACTATGATAAGTGTGAACTCATTCCACAATGGTAGAGGCCAATTTTTCTTGTGTTTGATATTTTATACTCTGTACAGAGGAGCATGGTCAATTATTAAAAATTGTCTGCAGTTTGTCTAATTTTGAGGATGAAAACATTAGATATTGCGTAGCACACAGTCTTAAGAAAGATGAGTGTTTAAGTAGTGAATAACAAGAAAAAACTTAGTTTAAACAGTTATAGTCTGGAGCTGTAAGTTATATGGGGAGATCCCTGACACAAGTCTCTTTACTTGATATTTCTATACGTGGAAATTTCACAGTGAAACTCCCTATATAGTCACCTTATATGAGCAAAAATGTTCTTTTTTCAAAAAATGGAGAATAGGAAGGTAAAGCAAGTCCTGTCTGGGGGTTGGCACCGGTGGGAGGCAGGGGGACTATAGAGAAAGGGTGAAAATATTTAAGTTATTTTACTTTGCAGTGATTTGTTATATAATAATAAATAACAAAAACATTATTCTTTCTTGTGAATACCTGGTTGGCCAACATGATCAGCATATAGCATCTTTCTCATTTGTACTCATTTCTTGCTTTTTTTGTGGCCAACACAAACTATTATAGTTCTACTAGAGAGGACTTGATTCTTCTTTTTGCTCTGATGAAATATATTTAGTTATTGATTGGATGTTTGTACTCGTGAAATTCATGTTGAAGTCCTAACCCCTATAGTAAAGGAATGTAAAAGTGATGCCATTTTGAGATGAGGCCTTTGGGAGATTCTTAGGGTTATATTAGGTCATGAGGTTGGGTCCCCCCTGGTGGGATTAGTGGCCACATGAGAAGTACTCTTCACGTGCAAACACTGTCATAGTTCAGACTGCTATAACAAAGTACCATAGAGTAGGTCACTTAGAACAGTAGAAGTTTATTTCTCATAGTTTTGGAGAGAAGAAGTCCATGCTTAGGGTAAAAGTATGGTTGTGAGTGCCTCCTTCCTATCAGAATGACAACTTCTAATATGTGTAAGTTTTTGAAGGACAATTGATCTCTCTGGAATTTCCTTCATAAGAGTACTAATCTCATTCATAAGGGCAGACCTAATCACCTGTCAAAGGCCTTCCCTGTTAGGAGTGTTACACGGGGGGTTATGATTCCAACTCAGGAATAATGGGAGACACAAACATTTATTCCACAACATGACGTAAGGACCTAGGCAGATGATGACCTTCTGCAAGCCAGAAGAACCCTCGCCTGAAATCAAATTAGCGAACACCTTGATCCTGGACTTCACATCTCTACCATGGTAAGAAATAAATTTCAGTTACTTAAGACATCCAGGCAAAGTTTTTTGTTACAGCAGCTTGAGTGAAGACATGAGATAATTCCCTTCTTATGACTCTGTAAGCCAGCAAGCTGTGAGACCTGTAGTCAAGGTAAAGAGCCTCCATGAAGGAATTTTCTGGAAGTTTCTAGAGCAGTAGCCATGTGGAGTCTGGGCAGCAATGACTGGTATATCTAAGCAGGATAAGCTCTGCAATTACATCTCATTTTAGAAATACAACTCTTTACTTCTGATTCCCCTCTGCCATTTTCTGAACCCAAAGGGGATTTCCATTACTGTGACGCATGCATTCTCCTCGCCACAGCAGGAGTGTCCCAGGTTGTGTTCCCTGGGAGGCTGATACTGCATGCATAAGGTTTACAATGGTGCACCTGAAGGTTATTACCTGTGAATGGAGGAAAAGGGGGTTTGGGCAGAAGGAAAAGTTGTGCTGTGATGCTGTCTTAAAAAATGTTTCAACTGATCCTTCGAGGAGCTCTACAGCAAGGGTAATTTCTCAAATTGGGGAGAAGGTATGAGATATTTATACCCTACAACATTCAGCCTTTGTATTTAGTCTGCCCTGAGAAAGGTGTGCGACCTTGGACAAGATTGGGTTTGTGATGGAGAGAAAACAACACATTTGGAAAGGAATCTGGCTAACTTTGGTTTACTTACCCAGGTTCTTTTTCTCACCCCAGCTCAGCTCTCACATTCACATTGCTATGTGGTGGAAGTGTATCTTCCATTACATAGTGGGGTACTTTCTTTTTGCCAAATGATAAGAGATTTATTTCCCAATGAAATAGGGTATTGTGTGTCATTCAGAAGTATGTTCCTGCTCATTTCACAGCTCCGAAAAGGAGTTGACAAGCATCAGAAGAGAAGAATTGTAGCTAACATAGGGATAATAGGAAGAAAAAAAATCAATGTAGAGATGTAATTGAAAGTAAAAACTGGTGGTGGAGGTAATGGAATGGTAATATTGTGAGCAGAGACCAAGCATGATCAAGTAATTGGAAGACTGGCAATTCACACGCATCTATCTCCTTTCTGTGATATCACAGACCTCTGAGATAGGGTACAAGACATATCAGACCTGCTCATTCAAATAGAAGTTACTCTCTAGTTTTTAATTTTTTTTTTAACTATGTGTTTTTGTTTTGCTTTTTTCCCTTACAAGGAACACCTTGTGGTCTGGAATGAGTCCAAGGATGTGACTTTGCAACTGATATAACAGTTCTAGGGCATGTTCGATCCTGTCCTTGTGACTGTCTTAGCAGCAGAATTCAATTGCTGCCAGCCAGCCTATTCAATCAAGGTACATCTGACCAGAACAATGGCAATAAATACTGAAACAACCAGATAAAATTATCTTATCCTTTCAGTTTTAGTTACTGGAAGACAATCCCACTTAAAAGGACTATTTTTTTTTTCTATACAAAATGAGATAAATTAAGAACATTTTTAATTCATCTTTAGGGAAAAGTGTAATTCAAGAGCATTTTTTAAGCCAAAAAAATCCTTCCTTGAGAAATATTTATTCCTGCAGTATCACTTCATGAGGCCATTTATAGAGTTTTCCTATCAGTTCTAGGGAAATCAATATTGCATTATAGCGAGTCAGGAGATCTGAATTGTGTGACCTTGGGCAAGTCACTTAATCTCTCTGCCACGATCTAGGTGAAAAAGAAATGAAAATAATTCTAGCCACTTCATGAAGGGAGAGTAAGATTAATGATAGCAGGTTTTCTAGACAACTTTCTCTGTGGATGCTTCTCTCATCTCTTGGTTTTGTGTGTGTATGTTCTTTTTTATTTTCTTTTGAATCTAAATTCAGCAGCCCACATCCTGACACAAAGTTAATTCCAAATGCAGGAAGGCAATGCCTCCACATAAATTTTACATCTCTGGATAATGTTAGCACTTGTACTTGCTCTCTATTTTCCCTTTGTGGAAGGATGAGAAAGGCAATAGGGAAGTCCATATGGAAGGGAACTTTGAATATAAATTATTCTTTTCTCTTTGGGAGACTTTGTGGTTTCTTGTTCTCGACCCCATGATCTCATCAGCATTTCCAGTCACCCTTCTGACTCTCCTCTTTTGATATTGGAATTATAAAGACACCTAACTCATGGCTATCCTGCTAGTACCTTTTCACTCTTAATGACACAGTTCTTTTTTCACTTTTTTCTATTCTGGGATCATTTCTTTTAGAAATGTAAACATTATCTGAAGTCAGACTTACCAGTCTGGTCAAGTTTGTTCTGCTGAATCTCTAAATTAGCTTACCCATTTTCTTGGCTCCCATTACTACTTCTATATGGTTGATTCTTATATCTACAACTTAGACTTTTCAGCCTACAATTTAAAAATATTTCCTGGCATTCATCAATCTAACAGCACATATTGAGGGTTGACTTAAGAAGGGTTCTTTGTGAGGAATCTGGAGTACAGGCTAAGAATTTGGCTTTTGTCTTATAGTTGTAATTAAACATGTTTTGATAGAATCTAGAGGAGTATACTGTTTTCATTCAGTGGAGTGAATGATGGGTCCATTCTACTTCCCTGGTCAGCATTTGTGATCTTCCAAGATACTTCCTTCCCAGGGCAGTTACCACGCTATGATGAAAAACCAAATTTTCACTGACACATTTAATGCACAGATATTTTCTGCTGGATTTCCAGTTGACTCATTTCCCGTCTCTTGTCTTGGTATAAACAGAGAAGGAATACATATTAGTTTCAAAGCACAAATGGGTCCATAATTGTTTCTTTCAATTCAGCTTCATTAGCCTTTCAGGAATTCCCCTGAAAGTATTTCTATTCTTAGTTTGAGGTGCTATCACAAGTATTAACATTTTCTTTGTTTTCTGAGGTATTTCATTTGGAGTTTGAGGGGAGCTGCATTAAGCACAGCTAACTAGCTGCTATTTTAAAATGGAAATCCCTTTTGTGTGTCATCCTCAGAGCTCAAAAGTTAATGCTCAAAAGAAAAATATGGACTCTCTGCCAGAACACAGCACCATTTGATTATACACATAGAAGAATGTACATCTCACTCCAGACATACTAATTTCCTTTGCTTCCTGGACACCACCAGAGTTCTTTCCTTCTTCAGGTCTGCACATAGACAGGTCTCTCTGTATGAAACCTCAGCTTCCATTTGCACACAAACATGCATCTGCCTCAATGCTAAATCCCACTTTATCTTTCATGGATATCCTTCATGACTCGGGGTTAAATGTCACTTTCTCACAAAGCCATTCCCAACACCCAGAGCATATTTGACTGACTCCTCTGCTGTATTCTCCTAGTGTATGGCTGCTTCCTCAAGGGTGCTTCCAACAGTTTGAAATTATGTATTAGTTTGATCATGCATGTAGCCCCAAAGAGCATGAGATCTAAAATGGTGGAAGTAGTCTGTTTCATCTGAAGTAACACCAAAAATTGGCGTAATTCTTTTCATTTGATAGGAGATAAGGAATAAAAATCTGTTGTTAAATGACTTGTGAGTACACAGAGGATTAGAAATGAAAAAATTCTGTATTTTATATAGCTTTATGTACATTATATAAAGCTTTATATACTTTTTATACTTTTATAGCATATATATATATATAAAACATTGCTTTTGAAATAATGGTTACTACATGAGTCGGATGACACCATAAAGCTGAAGAATTTTATGCCCTGAATTGATTTCAAGTCTTTTAATCATTTCTCCAGAAGGAATTACTGCTGACAAAGCAAATCATCCAAAAAAGAAAATGCTCAGAGCAATTCTAAAACAGGGGTTAGTCTCTTATTGCTTCGAAATAATTTCAGGAAATCTGTGGTAAAAACAAATTTTAAAGATTGAGATGGTTATTATTAAATAACATGTCTTCAACTGAACATAAGTAAAACTCCCAAGTCATGTTCTAATCAAGCCTCGCTCATGTGAGAATTTAAAGATAAGCACACTAAGGTTGCTTAATAATTTTATCTTTCAGATGGCAAATTTACATTATTTTATATAGTAACTTTGATTCTAAAATGTCAAAAAATTGTTTTAAATTGAATTTTGTTGGAAGAGGTCTAAAAAGTGTTTTTATTTTTATTTGTATTTTTTGGTGGTACTCAGGGTTGAACTCAAGGCTTCCTGCTTGGTAGGCAAGAATGCTCCCACTTAAGCAGCTCTGCTAACTCTAGAATAGTTTTCTGTTTAAAGGAATCCTATGGTCAAGGCCTTATGAAGTAAGGAGTCATTTATAACATGAACAATTGCTCTTTTTTTTTTTTGGCAGTACTGGGGTTTGAACTCATGGTCTCATACTTGGTAGGCAGGCACTCTGCCATTTGAGCCACTCTACCAGTCCAGTAAATGGTCCTTATTTGCCTCATTTGGTAGTAATTATTTGGCTATTGGATTTTCTCAAAGAAGGGATCATGCATAGATGGCAGTCTCGTCACAAAGTAAATAATCCTTGAAGACACTTCCTAACTAAACTCAAATCCCAGGGAAATATTTTATTTAATGCCTTTATAAAAGAAATAATACAGTCTGGAAACTACCATGATTTCATATTTTTCCTTTAAAACAACAAAAAAGTAAAATCTCTAATCTAGATTACTTAAATCTACAAGTCAACAGAGAAGAATTATTGTTTTGTAGAAATAAGGCTCCAAGGATTAACAAGTCCCTCAATAGAAGAAGTAGTGGTTACCGAGCGAGCTGCTGCCTGTATTAGTAGAATATAGACTATTTGGTCTGAACAGTCCAAGATGGAGTCCCAGACCCATTTTCAAGTATTGCACGCCCATATAAAATAGAAAGCACAGTAATTCCATCCATTTATAAAGATGAATGAATATGTCATGTAAAGCTCTTAACACAGTACTTAGCATCTAATAAGCAATCAGCAAACCCTAGCCATTAAAATAGTGAGTTATCTAAAACTAAAATCTAAATCATGTTATCTTTGAAGTGTTCTTTGCTTAATGAATGATTCAAAACCTTAGGAAAAAGAAGTAACCAATAAGAATACATAAAAGTTTCATAATGGTTTTATAATATTTATATAATATAAGTCTAGACATTTTAAACAAGAGTGAATAAATGACTGAGTGTCGGCATCTATGAGAGGGGCAGAGTATGAATGTGTTGGTGTGTATGTGCACATATGCATGAATTTTCTTCGAGAAATGAATAAACCTTATCAAGGTGACTGAGTATTAATAGTCTACACAGCCAATGTTTCCCTCATCTGAAGAGTTACCAGATTTGGATGGCCTGGTTCTAATCTGGGGGAAGAGAATCAAAGATGAAGAAAAATATTTTGCCTTAGTTAAATTTCATCTTAATTTTTTTGTGGGGGGAAGGAAATTAGCTGAACACATACTTCTGCGCAAAGGTACTTAGCGAAGAGCACGTTATTTTATCTACCTCTTGTATGTGGCCATTCAAAAGTCTACAAATGTGACAAAAATGCTAATCTCATTCGAATTTTTGGCAACAAAAAGGTATAGGTTGATTTCGTTGTTCTTTCTGTGTCACTTTGATTAACAAATTGTTAAGGAAGGGCTTGTAAATGCTGTGCAATTTCTAAGAAAACCACCAAGCTGTTAATGAAGTAAATATCTGTTTAATTTACAAACATCAGTAGTGTAACTGATATTAGTCTGGAGAAAGACAAAGCACACTGAATTATACATGTACAACTAATTTTCTTTGTAAAAAACGTTGATTTTTTTTTTAGGGGAAGAAACATCTGCAACTTTACAGGGCACCCTGGGATTTTAATGAGGGAAGAGCACAGTCCACTATAAATCATTATCAATTCTACATTGTAATTTAGCAGCAAACATGTTAACATGGGAACATTAAAGGTAATAAAGGAGTTTTATTGTTTGGAAAAATTACATGACAGTCATTTTTCCCCCCACCCTCTCCAATAAAGGGGCAAAAAGTGTCAAGGAAATATTAATTTGTAAAAGGTCTAATTTCTAGTGTTGATTGCTACAGATCACTTCTGTGAGGACATACTGCAGGTGGGCCACTTTTTTTCTACCACAGTGATCATCTCATACTCAGATGAGCCTTTTCTCCTCTTAGACTTTGCACACTCTTTATGGGTGTCCTGAATGAGGTCGGTAGGTCAGTGACACCAGTGGTCAGATGTCAAGGTCAACAAACAGACCAACACATATTTATCCCAAGATAACATCACAATAACCCTATGTTAGTTCTATTGCCAAAAAAAAATTCCTGATTTTTAGGTTTGAAAAATGTACAAAAATATCAGGATAATTATAAATTAATATATATTAAAGCATCGAGAAACAGCAAAAGGATGACCTAAAACGTTAAGTACAATGTACTTTGATACAATAAATATTCCTCATTGAAACTGAATACTGTATAGGGCTGTTTAGAACTCATAGAAACAAAAATTCATATTATTACTAATTTATTTATCAATAATCTAGTGGTTCTTTATTATCTCCTTTATCATTTATATTACAAAAAATTAATACTGGAAAGTGGTAGATAAACACTTTTGTGTGCTGCTTCTGCTGACATGCTGACATTAAAGAAGGTGAAATGTGTCATTGCACTCCACTCCCATTTCCTCTGGTGAATGGAATCCAGAGCCTTAGGGTACTTCATATTTTGCACAAAATATTTCTCCTTGCTTTGCTCTATCTATGAATCCTGGAGTTCCAGTCTCCTGCCTGGCAGTCTCATTCATACATGTGTGCTTAATGTGTCCTTGTGAACTGAATGGATGTGACCGAGGGGACACAAGTTTTATGCTCTGGGCAATTTTATGTCAGTGCACAGTAGCTTGTCAGTCTCTTGTATGTGCTTCTGCTCATCTTGGCATGTTCCAAAGACAGATCCACATTGCAATGGTTTCCATCCTTGTTCATACGTTTCCAAGTACAGCTTTCTTCACACTTCTCCAGCGTTAGGGAAGCATTAGTTCAAGCATATCTTTTATTTTATTATTTTTTTCCAAATGCAGAAAAAAGTCTTTATTCTCATAATAAAAATAAGTCCGTTCTGTATTTTACAATATATTTCAAATATTTCCACTATGAAGCATGAATTAGTCCAACATGGGCAAGAAGTATACAACCTTTGTCAAAGACCAAAGCTGCTGGGGATGCCTTTAGGACACGCATCTCATACAGCCACACTTCACCACCTTTTCAACCTCATCCACAAATGAAGACCCGTCCGTGCATTCGAAAGAGTATTTCCTCCTCTTGCTCCTCAGAGGTCCACAGCACTGCCCGCCTGCACACCCGCCTTTGCATTCCAAGCGGGAGACCTTTTTGGTTGTTTGACAGGCGGCATAGCCCTGCTGCTTTTGATAATAATCTCTTATCCGCTCTCCTCGACAAGAGATTTCTAGAAAAGAACAGAATGCACAGACATTTTTAAGGACAGTCACTGTAAGTCATACAGAATGATCACGAGACTCCACATCTCCTTTCAGTTGGTACTGCCTCTGCTTCCCTTTCGCAAATGCTATGTTTAGTGTTATCCTTGTATTACGTATTATGGACTCGTGGCATGACCTGCTGTTCCTTGACAAATACTTCTTTGGGTCTTTATTTCCAGCAAAGTGAATGCTATACATGTAGACTATAAATACAATGCAATTGTACTGACAAGAAAATTGGATTCTTAAATCTTTTCCTTTATTGCAAAAAAGAGAAAAAATACACATCTTCTGTTTTTACACTACTAACAGCTGGTTTTGTTTACCACGGGGAGCAGTTTCAGAGAGAATGCAATTTAATTTATTGGACCTGGAGTTTAATATTATCCAATCTGTTACTTAATATAAGTAACATTCCACTAACATCATAAATTACCCTAGTATGAAGTAGTTCAAAAAAGAGACATCTGCTAAAAGCTTCCATGGGCACGTTCATCTTGTTTCATCCCTCTGATGCACAGAACAAAGTCCATGCCAGCTGGAGGCCAGGCAAGTTCTGATCATGGGAACAAAGGAAAAGGGTGAGGTGGGCCGAAAAGTCAGCCTGTTTCCATCCCTCTCACCTGCATAATTTGTGGTGATAAATCAGTCAGTTCTAAGGTCAAAGGTGATTTTATGCTAAAACCAGAGTGGAGTTATTAGCTCCATCTTATCTGTGCGAGAAGATGAACTCTTAATATATGTGGATGAGGAGAGCAGGTAAAGGTAGCAGGTGAGCAAAGTAAATGCGCTTCTGTAGAAGGTAAAAAGGAGACTGCAGTAAATCAGTTTGTGAGAGATATCTTATAGTGGGAGTTCAGGGCATCTCACATCTGGCACTTTCCTAGCACTTGTAAATAAATCAACAGCCCTAACGGCAAGTCATGTGAAGGCCTGGCATTCTCTCACTTCACTCCAATGATTCTGACTGTCTATTTCTTTCTGTCTTTCTTATCAAAGACCAGACACCCATCCTGCTTTGCCAAGAAAAGGAGGTGGGCTGGCTTACCTCGATCACAGCTGTCCCCAGTGTATCCACTGGTGCACTCACAGTAGGGCTGCCCAAGGCCCGAGAGCCTGCACTTCCCATGCTTGCACTTGATAGTCTGGCAGGGGTTAAACAGATCCTCCTCTTCATCACAGAGGACACCTCCATGGCCCTCCAGGCATTTACAGCTGTAGGAGAATGCGTTGATGGGCAAGCAGGTGCCATGTACACATCTGCAGGGGAGGAGAATTACAAGCATGAGAACGCATTTGGCAGAGGAGGTCAGAATGCAGGGAGGCAAGAAGAGAATGGAGGATGACTGATTGGAAGAGAGGACTAGTGGGCTGACTTCTTTCCCTCCCTACCTCCCTCTACCTGCCTTCGTACCTTTCTTTGGTTTTGGTTTGAGGTTTAAGCATATGTACTCAACTACCAAGCAGCTCAAACTTACTTATTTCCAAGACAGGGGTCCTTGGTTCGCTGATCACAGAGAGGCCCCATCCATCCTTCTTCACACTCGCAGGTGAAGCCTGACTGACTGCTGGGCTGGCACGTGCCATGGGCACACACTTTCTTGTGGCATGGCTCACAGCCAGGCAGAATGCCTGTTTGCATGGGCACCTTCTGGAAGTCCTGCAGCTCACTGTTGATGTAAAGGTTCCGGATGCAGCCGTGGAAGCTGGTGCCATTCTGCCCTGGCGCTTGGCGCAGAGACGCCACATTGTTCTTTCCAGGCATGCCTGCAAAGGGACATCATATCTGGGGTCAGGCTTTTTGGGGGTTCCTCAGTCATTTGATACCCAGAAATATTGATACAAGGGCCCTTACTCCATCTCTACTAAATTGGGATATCTGGACATGGGGTGAGTAAAGGAGAGATACATATTTTGGTTTTGGTTTTCAAAGATGTGACTAATGCACAACTAAAAGAATCCAGTACATTGGTGGTCAACCTTTAATTTTAGTAATTTGTTTCAAAGAAAACTTTGCATGGACACATGCATATACAAAACCTAGAAGAGCTATTGTATTTAAAGACAAGACTGAAGGGAGAGATTAGTGTTCCCTTTTCTCTATGCTTCCCCCTCCTCTCCACCATACCAGACACCACACACCCCCAGGAAGCCTGGAGCTCCAGAAATCACAGTGTCTAATTCTCTGACTAATTCTACCCCTTATTTTAAAAATGCATGGCCAGCAAGTTCGGGTTATAATTAGGCTGATGAGAAGAACCTCTTCAGTTCTGGAACCAAGCTTTGGTTCACCAAGATCCAGGAGTTGAGAACTAGGGCTCACAGTGACCTTCACCCTCATTCTGCCAAACTCTAAATTAATTCAGCACATTAAGTGCAATGTCCCAGCTCAATCAGGGATGTCAATGCCTAAAAAACTCACCCCTGAGTCTCATCAGAATAGCACCTCATTCACAGATGCCATTTTTCCTGCTATTGAGAGCAAAGCTTTCATATTTTACTCTCCCCACATCAAAATAAGGAATACAAAAGAAATTCCTTCAAAAACAAGAGTATTTGCAATCTTGGTTCATATACATTCCACTTAGTGACAGTCATCTGGTAACTCTTATTTTGGCAAAACTAAGGAATCTTTCCATGGCCTGAGCCAGACCCTGAAATAGTTCCTGGACTGTGTCCTACAGGAGGCAACCATCCAGGTCACTGTCGGGTAAGGGGAGGGGGCCAGGGGCCTTCAAAGCTGCTGATTCTACCCAAAGTGCTCCTGGCCCAGCTGAGCCTGGACTCTGAACTATTGGCTGGAAGTTCTGGGGTGGAAGACATGGGCTCTCACTCTCCAGGGACTTGGTTATAAAACTGGTAAACACAACACTCTTTCCCCTTCAAAAGGAGCCCCATTTGAGTCCTAGCAGCCACCAAAGGCAGGTAGGTGCACAAAACGATTAGGCTAGAGGTCAAGTATTTAACGTTTGTTTTAAGTACATTTAGGCCAGTTATTTCCCTCCTCTGGGAAACAGTGTTCTCCTATACACCATGAGCGGATGGACCAGAGCAGTTGTTTCCAAGCTTGTCACACATAAAGGCCACCAGAGGTGCATGATCAATAGGCAGCTTCCCACCTCTCCCCATCCTGTGATTCTGACCCTGTAGGGAGAAGGACAGGTACAGAATTCTAAATGCCAACCTGAAACATAGATTCTTTTGATGCAGGTGGTCCATGGTCACACTTGGACAGGTACTAAATGATGTGTCTCAGCTTTGAAGTTCCCCAAGTACAGAGAACAGACTTGAGTACAGGCTTTTAGTTTGCATCTGTCTATCCTTGAAAAGAGGTTTGTCACAGCAAGATCCAAAACATACAACTGACCATTTCTAGCGGAGGTCTAGTGACTGGAAATTCTTTGCTCTAGGGTAAGTTTTTCTAAATCATATCCATCTATCACACACATGTGGGCTTTAATGTCACATACATATGGTACTTTGTTTTCTTCAGAGGTTACAAATGAACTTCTTTCAAAACTGTATTTTAAGTTCATTTGATGGAGGTCCAATGCCCATATGTGTACATCAAGACTAAATATAGACTTGTGAAGTTAAATCAGCTCCCAAACTCACAATTATAAAAGATCTAGCATTGATTATAATAATTTGTAAACAAACATAGTTATATATCATACATATGTTTAATGCTCCTTTTTCCTTTTTTTGTTTTTGATGGTACTAGAGTTTGAACTCAGGGCCTCACACTTACTCATTAGACACTCTACTTGAGCCACAACCCAACACTGTATTTGACTTTCAATATTATAAAAAAATCAAGAACTATTCTAACTTTTTGGAGGGGTGCTGGGGTTTGAACCCAAAGCCTCTTTCATACTAAGCACACTATTCTACCACTGATCTATACCCTCAGCCAACACCTATTCTGAGTCAAGCTTTCATGTGCTTGCCTAGAGAGCTAGTTCTTAAATTGATAAACAAGTAGGTTCTCTTTACTTTTTTGAGACAGGGTCTTGCAATGTGGACTTGAACTTGCAATCCTCCTGCCTCAGCTTCCTGTATGCTGGGATTCTAAGCACACACCACCTTCACTGGTGATCCATAATCTTATTAAAAAACACTTTTCTTTTAGTTCATGAATTCAATCAGTCATTGATCAATAATACATAACTTAGTAGATAGCTTTAACCTTAACAGGCTTTACATACTTTACTATAACAATAAAGGGGCCAAGTTTTAAGACTGAGGTCCTTTAAGATGGTGGCACTAGAAGATTTTTAATATATGCCTATCTCTCTAAGTCTGGGTGCTACTTTTTCTCTTTGATTAGATAATAAATATTCTGGTTGAACTGTTTATACAGAAAAAAACTATAATGGTAAATAACCCTGGGGAGGTTAAGCCACCTGTTTTGCCAGAAAATACTTCTGCAAGGGACAAGACTGTTAGGATGCATCACTTTTGGGCTGTCCTCCTTTGGGTCAGGTGGCCCTGTTTTTAAGCTGGACTTGTTTACTTTGCTTTCCTTTGCTGATTCAGCTTCTTGTTCCTCTGCCATGTGGCAGTCAACACTGTGGTCTTATGGGTTCCTCGTATTTGAAAAATCTGAATTGCCATAGAGACCACATGTGAGCTGGAAGGAAGTGGGCTCAGCGTGTTTTCTGGCAGTGAGGTTGGATGAAGGTAGATTCCTTCAGGCCTGGGTAGACAGAGGGCCTGTCTGGATTTCTCCAGGCCCTCCATCCTCAGAAGGATTAGCACTTTTCATTCTGGACTTTAAAAACTTTTTTTTCTTTTCTGAAAAATGTTCTGAACTAAACATTCTGAACCTATGTTAGAGCAAATTATAGCACATTCTATAGGGGTTTTAAACATTCAGTGAAATTTATTATACAAGCATAATAAATCCAAGTGAAGGACAAGTCCAGAAATAAACAACTAAAGGCCACATAACTTCGTTCACCTCACTTTCTGCTATTTGTTAAATCAGTGGCAATGTGGTGGCTTTGGAGTCAGACAAACCTGGGCTTAGATGAGGTGTCTACCATGTAATAGCTTCATGTCTTGGACAAGTTTTATAAATTCTTTGAAGCTGACCCCAGGGACTTTGATATAAAGAAAACAGTGTTTACTACCTAAGGCCTCTGAAGCATGGAACTGTAAAAGAAGCACTATGTTGGGCACACTGAAATGCCCATAATAAACACAGTGTCTTTCAAATTAGTTATATTTGTAACTTTCTTTACCCATCTCAAGACAACCCTATTAGCTGGGGAACAGGCAAGAGTGGAAAGTCATTTAAGAGACTATGTAGGTCTCATTGTTGTTCCCACGGAGTGATCAGACCAGTCATCTTGTTGACTGGAGTCAGTATGCAAGACTGTAATCACAGTGCATCACAGTGACTGAAAGATTAGTCTGCAGTCCCCATGTCCCTGGCAGCAAAGGAGATGTTTATTGTCCTTTTAAAATTATTTGTACTAGCATATGCTTGTTATACAAAGTAAGGGTTTTGTTGTGATATTTTCATGCATACATATAATGTATTTGGATCACAGTCACCTCTTCCCTTTTACTGTTTCTTACCCTATTTCTTCCACTCCCCCCCATTTTAACTTTCTTGCAAGTTTTTTTTTGGTGGTTACTGGAGTTTCAACTCAGATCCTTACACTAACTAGGTAGGTGATTTACCCCGATAGCCATACCCCCAGTCCTTTTTACTTTAATTATTTTTCAAATAGGGTCTTGCTTTTTGTACAGGTCCAACCTTGAACTGTGATCCTCTTATCTATGCCACCTTCACAGCTGAGACTACAGATGTGAGTCACCACTCCCAGCATATTTACTGAGATAGGTGTCTTAATTTTTACCCAGGATGGCTTGAGTCTTAATTTGCCCAATCTCTGCCCTCCAGGTAGCTGGGATTACTGCTACAATTATTCTACTACTGAAATGATTAAAAATAAAAGTGCTCTGGAGTAAAGGGCAATTCAAAATAATGCCAGAAGCTTGAGCTTATTTATTTGTAAAATGAGTTAATTTTATCAACTCAATTCAGTGTAACTTAATTCAGTGCATCTCAATTCAACATCATTTGTCATATTGCTACTTTGCCTAAATTTTAAAATTCTATGTCTCTGTTTATATTTTGCACCTCCAGACAGAGTCAAGGGTGAGAGCTCCATTTTTACATATCTTCTCTGGGGTTCTTCAAAATTTGTTTATCTCTCTCTCTCTTCTATTACTCATCTTTCTTCTTATTGCTTAAAAATAAAGTCCAAAAGTTTTGTTTTCTTTTCTCTACAGTACTGGGGTTTGAACTCAGGGCCTCAGGCCAAGTTGGCAGGCATTCTACCACTTGTGCCATGCTCCTAGTCCCAGAGTTTTTAATTTATCCTTTCTAGCCCTAACCTGCCTTTCCAACCATCCATCTTGTTCATTAACAAGCATCTCAAGTTGTTTCCATTCTATCCTTGCTGTCCATCTATCTATGATTGATCAGTACTGGTCATGACCATGACACCAGGCATCCATAACTTCAGAATTACTCTATG
Organism: Castor canadensis; assembly: GCF_047511655.1. Classification (NCBI taxonomy): domain Eukaryota; kingdom Metazoa; phylum Chordata; class Mammalia; order Rodentia; family Castoridae; genus Castor; species Castor canadensis. The sequence goes on from NC_133394.1 coordinate 139,750,747, forward strand.
GCAAGACTCACAAGGTTGGGAGACTCATTGAATTTGGAAAGAGAACTTACCTCCTACATAGAGTGGGGAGTCAAAATTCAGAGTGGACTGTTTTGACAAGTTGGTGATGATTTTTGGGCTCCCTCCATCCACAGAGAGGGAGAGACTCTGATCCAGGGCGAGCAGCTCCACAATGTGGAAGTTTCCATCATTGATCGTCTCCACACTACAATGGAAAAACAACTTAGCTGGTCCTTCCATTTTCCTTTTATTAAAAAGTAAGTATTTCAAATACAAACCAGTAAGTAGTGTTTAGGAAAAGACACTCAGAGCTAATGTTAAGGAAGTTGAATTTTTTAAAGGTTATTTTCAAGGAGACAGAATCAACTTCAAGTTCTCAGGAAGTGGGCACAACAAATTTGTTCTCTCTCTGAGATAACTCGGAAATGAAGACATTTCTTATCCAGACACATTTTCTGAATATGGAGAAATTACAAAGGACAATGTACGCATTTGCTTTTATTTATTATTGTTATTATTGGTGATACTAGGGTTTGAATTCAGGGCCTTAGGCTTGTTAGTTAGGTGTTCTACCACTTGAGCCATATCGCACTCCCACCCCAACACTTTTTGCTTTACTTTCAGATGGTGTCTCATGTTTCTCCCAGGACTGCCTCAAGCAATAATCCTAGCTATGCCATATGCATACCTAGGATTATGGCTATATAACACTCTGTACAGCTTAGTGGTTGAGATAGAGTATCTCTAATTTTTTTGCCTGGGCTGGCTGTGAAGCACACTCCTCCTGATCTCCAGTAGTTGGATGCCTTTGTTTTTAAATGGCACCAATGTTCTATTTACTAAGATACCGTCTGTTACTCCATATAGTACTAAAAAGACAAAGACCCTTCCCCATGCCAAATACTGTGCAGATTCTGGGGGATTGTTGGTTTCTGCTCTTGTGACATTGTGTATTAGGACCTAGGAGAGTCAACCATACATACGAATGGAATAACCAGCTTAATAGGATCTTTGCACTTTTGAAATATGTTAATTGATAATATATTCTACTTCCTGAACATTTTTCAGAGGGTGTCCATAAAGTGATATTACTGTGAAGAAGTCTCCCCAGTGGACAGCTGGAATAATAGTTTAAAAATTTCTCAACAGTGTCATAATGACAGTGTTTCTCCAGTCCTTTTCTATAATTTTAAAGGGCCAGGTCTATCAATTATTTCTGTTGTCCTCTAAACACCTTGAGAGGATTTATAAAATTCATAAAATGGATAAGACAAAAAGATTAAGAAAGGGGGCAAGTGGAAAATGAAGACCGAAAAATAAGATGAAATAGTGCAATTTATCGGTAGGTACTGTATCATTTTATATTAACCTAACTGGTGTTGCGGGAGGCAAAAAAATTAACAGGCCCAATGAAACAGGGCCAAAGGAAAATATGAAACCAACACACACTGTAGTTTTAGGGGTATACTCACATTTCACTACTCAGGCAAAAGGTGGCAAAAGGGAAGATGGGATAATAAAATATGCACTTTTTTGTGGTACTGGGGTTTGAACTCAGGGTTTTACCCTTGCTAGGCAGGCAATCTACCACTTGAGCCACTCCATCAGTCTTGGGATCAAAAAAATAAATGGTGAATGTTTAAGACCTAATATACTATAGTAATATCTGGAATTATTGAAAAAAAGGGGATAAAGATGGGCATATGGATGTATGTGGTGGAGAGATTATTCTGAAATATGAATCCCTAATACTGCTTTCACAAGACGATTGCTTAAATTTTGGGCATTGACAGTTAATTTGCAAAATGGTCAAGCTTGGAAAATGGCAGAAAAATGTATTAACATTTCTGCATGGCTCTCCACCACTGGAATGTGATGATCAAGAATAAAAAGGTTTTGATTTGAGGACAGTATGAAACATTCTGAAGAAACATGAAAATATTTCAGGTTCCCTTGGCTTAAGTGATTAAAAAAGTTCAAGTGTGTAGTGATCTTTGGAAGCCTGTCTCAGATATCAACTTAAAAAATAAATATCAGAAATATCTATCAATATTTTTGCATTCTACATATTTAATTATACTAATTATAAAATTGACAGAGGAAACAATAATCTAGAATATATTTTTTTTGTGTGTGGTACTGGGGCTTGAACTCAGGTCCTTCACCTTGAGCCACTCCTCCAGCCCTATTTTTGTGAAGGGTTTTTCGAGATCAGGTCTTGTGAACTACTCTCCAGGGCTGGCTTAAACCATAATCCTGCTGATCTCTGCCTCCTGAGTTGCTAGGAGTACAAGTGTGAGCCACTGATGCCCAGTTAGTCTAGAATATTAATGTCAAAATAAAGTAGCATAACATTATTTATCATAAGTATGACTATTTTCTAAGGAGTTATGCTTAGTTGTAATATCAGCTATTGGTTAAGCATAGCGATTTTGAAGTCAGAAAAATCTGGATTTGAGTTCAAATCCTACATTTATGAATTTTTGATCTTTGATATGCTATTTGATTACTAGTAAACTTCAGTTTTTTCTTTAGCAAATGCTAATAAATATTTCTCCTTTCTAAAGTCACATAAGCATAGTCAAGTTAAATGTTAGATATTTGCATCACCATCCACACTGCTTCCTCCACCAACTTATAAATAAATAATACAATGCTATTCTAGAATATTCTTCAGAAATAAATTAAATTCGGTATTATTTTGAGATGTTAATTGTAAGATAATGCTAAAGACTGGCAGAAGTGTAATAACTGCTTTGAGGTAGATAATTTATTAAAAGTCAAAGTAGAATCATTGAAATAAAGATTTGCATACAGAAAGTATGAGCCAGTTGCTTTGTTTTGTGGTCATATACAACTTCCTAAACGGTTTTATATGATACGTTATAAACATCATTATCCTTATAATCTATAGCATTAACCTTAATTTGACTATAAATATTAATATAGATGCCCCCTTTTATCCCTTTACAATTACAAGGAAAAGACCCATATGTAGTGTGGAATGAGGTCCCGGTCACCTATTCATCTTAGACAATCACTCCCAGACATGTCACTGTTAATAATTGTGCTCAGTACAGTACAAGTCAATGCCTTAAGGCCTTTAAAGTTTTCTGCACACTCATGCAGTGTTCCAGCTGGGAAGCAGGAGGTGGTTCATGCTATCACCAACTTACTTCTCTTCTCCTTTATTCCTGTCTTTCTTTCATTTTTTTGAGTACATGTCTTTAACATCCACTAATTGTAAACTACTTTAAAGGAGGGGACTTATATTATTTATTTTTGTATTCCTTAATGTATCCAGAAGAGTGCCTGCTAAATAGCAGATGCTTAATTAATATATGCCAATTAAACATATTTAAAAGGGAGCTGCATTAGGAATAACTTTTTTTATAGTAACACTAACTAGAGTTTAGTTATAATCAATAGGCTTTAAGCATATTTAGGATAGGACTTCTGGATGATGCAATTTTATTAAAATATTTAGAATTCTCAGTCACAGAATTTTAAGGATAGAAAAGTGAGATAATTCTTGCTAAGTATGTCCTACTTGTCATTAAGTGTATGACCCTGGGTTGGTGTGAACTTAGGTGATTGTTCTCTTTCCTTCCTCATTAGAGAAATGAAAATAAGAAGAGGAAAATCTATATAGTGCATTCTATGGGTCAGGTATTGTTCTGGGAACATTACATGTGTTACCTTCATTTGAGCCTCATGATAAGAACAGGGCACTTGGGGTACCCAAGGTAACACAGCTAGTCAGTGGCGAAACAGATTTGAAGACAGGCTGTCTAGCTCAAGTGTGTGTGCTCTTAACTATCATGCACCAGTTTTTTCAATTAAAAAAATCTGAAGAATAGCTAGCACTGTACAAAAGGCATGAGCTCTCACCACTAACGGGTATTTATTTATTTATTTTGACAGTACTGGGGTTTGAACTTAGAGCCCTGCACTTGCTAGGCAAGCTCTCTACCACTCAAGCCATGCCTACAGCCCCTATCAGGTCTTAAATACATCTCAGGGATAGTTACCAAATAAACTTATGTGATGATGCCACAACTTGGGACATTTACTAGAAATCATTAAATTGTGAAATATGTGTAATAGTCTTATAATGAGAGTTTGGAAGTTACACAAATTCATATGAAATATGTGGATTGGCAATTGAGATGTACACGATTTTTCCAATTTTGAGTGAGATTCACATTAAGGGTTTTCTCCCCCTAAACATTTAAAATGTATTCTCTGGTAATTCCAGAACATGATAGCATTACCACCATGCTTAATTCCATCTAAGTATCCTTGGAATTAAGTGAGACATGATCTTGGACGTCTAATAGGTAAATACTGTGAAATTAATATGGTTTTGTTTCTAAGATGGTATTGTATACATGGGGACTAGAAAGAATATTTCACAGTCAAGAATTTTCTAAATTGGTTTTTCACCCTGTCTTCTTTATGTGAGATCAACTGGGGAATACCCAAGAGTACTTTGCCTAATGTATCTTTTTAAAACGAAAACAATAATGGACATTCAGGATGTTGTGCTGTGCCATGGTAAGGCTGACTTGAGCTGTCATTGATTTTGCAGTCCATCCCAGTCAGCTCTTTCATGCTCACTTGCAATATATAATATCCTTTGGGATTTTTGGTAAGTATTGATAAACTGTCTTTCACCATCCCTGAGGGACTATATATTTGATGACTCACAAAAAGTAGCAAGTGAATCACTTAAGTTTGAGTCTTTCCACTGGGAGCATAAATTTCATTTATTACCATTGTTATGTAATTTAAGTTTATTACCCTCATCTATTACCTTAGATTTTGTTTTCTAGAGTTTCTGGCCTGTAAATGGATATTTGAAAACCATGCAATTTTACAACTATGTCTGTGGTTTGCTTTGTAAAAAGAGTTTTAAGATGTGGAGCTTAAAAGAAAAGAGGAACTCTATAATGTTTTGAATTTTCTTTCTCCACTCTACTTATGCAGAACAAATTAACAATGACATTTTTATATTTCTATATCAACCATAAATATTAAAGTATTTCAGTAGTTTAATAAAGATAAGATTTCATTTTTGCTTATGTGACAATCTAAATGAATAGTCTAGGCATTGGAGCAGATAAACCTAACTGGTCATCTCATTTTGGTATCTCTGGGCTGAAAATACTTCATTTGTGAAGTAGTGATAGTAATAAAGAATCTCTGCCTGTCTTTTTAAGCCAAAAGGAGTAGGAAGGCAAATGAGATTAGAGCTGTTTATGTCTGGTGCATGCTTAAGAGTTTTTCGGAAGAAAGGTTTAGAAGATAGCTTATTTAGTAATGTATTTTAATCAGTGATTAAATACACTAAAATAGAGAGAGAAGGACCTTTACCCCTGAACATACCGTGAGGTCCCCGTGAGGCAGTAAATCTCTCATCTGGATATTTACTCATTGGTATCTGAGCATGAAGAGAACCCACAAGCCACCAGAATTACCAATTATTGGGAGCTTACTCTGTGTGCAGCATTGTGCAAGATCTGCATTTTTTTATTGCAATGCTCACGATTGCTTGTGAAAACAGTGATTCCAATCGCTGAGATGGAGAAGCAGAAGCACAAAGAAGAGAAGCAACTTGTCCAAGGTTATAACACTACTTGTGGAGCTTTCCCTGTAGCATATGAAAATGGCTAAGTTTTCTTAAAAATCAGAACAGGAACGCAGACTGTCTCTGTTGAGGTGTTTCTCGTTTTCTCTTCTTTTTTCTACATAAATTGGTTAATCCAAGTGTTATGTAGCCAACCAAACCTAAGAGTTGGCAGCAAAAAGTGTCGTGAAATCACACAGGTCCTCTAAATAGGGAAACTAACGCATGGTGTAGTCCTATATACTACCGTGGCAGTTGAACTAATACCCTATTTAAAAAAATTTTTTGGTGGTATGGGGCTTGAACTCAGGGCTTATACCTTGAGTCACTCTATGAGCCCTTTTTTGTGGAGGATTTTTTCAAGATAGGGTCTCACAGAACTATTTGCCTGGGCTGGCTTTGAACCACTATCCTCCTGATCTCCGTCTCCTGAGTAGCTAGGATTACAGGCATGAGCCACGGGCGCCTGGCTTACTCTCCTAATTTTTAAACAGTGCTTAACTGTATTTCAAATGAACCTATCTGATCTAGAAGATGATATTAATTCGAATCCCATGAAAGAAGTATATATTTTCTCTTAAAACTTTTTATAAAAAATAGTTCTGTCTTACCTACATTAAAAGAAAGTTGCTTTGAAAGGCAGCAAATTATCACCCTGTTTGAGAATAAAAATGTGTTACTCCATCTCTATCTGAAGACCTAGTGCTGAAATTAGCTTTAAGTGTAGGCTGATATCCATCCATCCTTCCTTCCTCTTTTCCTCCCTCCCTTCCTTCCTTCCTTCCTTCCTTCCTCTTTTCCTCCTCTATTCATGGCACTATTACTGAGTCTCTATGCTGCTCTCTAAGTGCAGTAAAAATTATGTGCATATGTCACAGCCTACATTCACTCATTTGTTAGGCAGCTCGTTTCATCTCTGTTGTTGCTAATTAGAGCCCTTTAGATAGTGGGTTATTGGAAAATGTTTCATAACTGGCTCTCTGGGGAAAAAAAGATGAGAGAGAGAGAGAGAGAGAGAGAGAGCACCTAGATTTATAGTATTTGCTGACTGCTGCAGTGGAAGTACTCTTGACATGTCTGATTTCCAGTCAGCACCCAACCATGATGTCATGGGACTCTGACAGGGGAAGAGGTGCACATCACCTGTTCTCAAAGCACACCTCAAATGGTTCCTTTCACATGAGTTGTTTTCAAAGTGTCCTCCCTGGAACACAACATCTCCTGGGGCCTGGGAACTTGTAAATGCAAATTTTCAGGCCCACTGGGGTGCTGCTGAATCAGAAAGGTGTGGTGGGGCCCTGCAAAACTGCTCCACCAACTATCTGCATGCTTGGTGCCAGGAGCCAATGCCCTTCTGTCAGGATATAAAAAATGAAAGAAGAAAATGTGCTGATAAAGGAATAAATACTGCATCTTGTCTTTGCTTAAACTTGTGTTAACTACTATGCTAATTTTAAATAGTAATTGATTATGTTTCCAAGGAAACTACCTAAGTGGAATCTAAAGAAAAAGCATATATTTTTCATTAATTTTTTTTAAAAGTTTCTCTTCATCTAGATTAAAAGAAAGTCACTTTGAAGACCAGAAAATTATCAGACTACACACAGTTCCATGAAATAATGGTCCTCATACTGACTTTTTTGAAAAAATAATTGATATCTGAAGTGAAAAATTTCAAACTAAAAAAAAACCTATTAAAATAATAATATATGACTACATTTCTGTAATTTTATGAAATTTAATTTTATTAAAATAAAATCCATTTTTCCCAGTGTTGAAATCAATCAGGAAATTGATAAAATTCACTTGAGGTACAAAATTGTTTCCATATGCAGTGTTCCAACAGCACAATCAATTATGCATAATTCAGAAAGCAATGTTTCACCAAAATAAATTTTATATAACATAAAAAATCATGGCAATGAAACTGAACTTAAATAGACCAGTTCTCTGAAATAAGAAATGCAAAATACCCCTTAAAAGTCAGTGTGGTGTTACTTCTAATCGTGTCATGTGCAGTGGAAAAATCAGGATAGGAAGTTTTAATTCAACCAAACAAAAAATGTACCAAGTAAGATGGGAAAGCTGATTTCAACCATGTTCTTGACGGATTTTACCATAATGAGAGAGAAATAGCACTCACATATTACATGTCATGTTACATATTTCAAATACTAATAAGATATTTCTTGTAAGAGTCTAAGTAGAAACAGAGACTGCACCATTTTCTGACATTTGGAGAGCAGCCAGAAAATTACCCTGAGCAGAACTAAGACTCAAGACAAATTGCAAATTGAAGGTGAAGGGAAGAAAAGGATTAAGAGTAAATCCACTACACCTGTGACACCCAACAACCTAGCAATGCCTTTCAGTGAATAAAGAATGTGATGGCACCTAGTTTTGCATGAAGCAAATAAAAGGAACTCAGTTTTGGACATTCTGAATCTATGATAACCGTAGCTATAATTATTTGCTATTTCAATTCACTGTCTGAATATTTTACATATGTAAAATAGTAACATCCTTACCATAATCCCATAAACATGGTACTATTATTTATGGTACCCAACTTCCACATGAGGCCAAGATAGCTGAGGCAGTTTGCTAAAGACACACTGCTCATGGGTGGCAGAGCAGGGACTGAAATCAAGGCAGACTGTCCTTAGAGCATTGGCTTACTTCTACTACCTCAGTTTTGAGTGCTAGGGACATTCAAATGGCTCAAAAGTCAAAATGATGCACAGTGGTATTCCTGCAGAACCCTTGCTTCTATTCTCCTCTGTCTCTTGCCTGTTTTTCTTTATGCAAATACATGTAAATACAAAGACATCTATTTTATTACCTTCCTCTGACACTATTTGGCCTTCCTCAATTTTTCTTTTTAATTGAGCAATGTATCTTGGAAATCTTTCAATATCACACATAGATCTTCCTTCCTTCCTTCTTCCCTTTCTTCCTTTACCACATCATTTTCTCAATATGTGTAATTAATACAAATTATAGGTCTCTACCTATCTGAATTCTAGGTGTTGCACCCCCCCTTTTTTTTTTTTTTTACAAAAAGTAATGTAATATCTTTTCCTAAATAGTGTGTCATAATTTTAAAGGCAAGAATTAAATTAAAGCTATGTTTGCCAAGGCTCCACACTCCATGTCTTTAATATAATTTTTTTTCAGAAGAAACACAAACTTTTTGCTTTGAATGAAGATATGCAACATAATATTCTTTTTATAAACGTCACGGGGTATATTGTATTGCTTGTCAGGCAAAAAAATCTATGAACATAAAGTTAAAAAATGCTCTTCACAGTAGGTTCTCATTTGCATATAATCATTCAGGTCCCTACAATTTATCTAGAGAGTACTTGGGGTCTATTTTATGTGAATGTTAGCTTAAATAAGTCAGCCCAAGGACATTCACTATGGATCCTGGGAGTTCTATACTGTTTCATTATCATCAAGGATAAAAATAAACCACAAATTTATGAAATATTTTTATGGACTGAAACACATGGAGGCTATAAAGGCTGAGTAGTATCTAAAATGTGAAACAGTCATTGTATTCCACTTGAAAATCAATAGCTATGTCTCTACTTCTATGCTTTAAATAATCTCAAGTGGGTTTGTTTGTTCATTACCAAAAGGACTTCGAGAATTCCACTCAAGACAGCAATGGGCATGTACTTTCCCAGAACTATTCATGAAGGATCCAATAAGACATGAGGGCTTATTGGATTCTTACTTATACAAGAATAACACCAATAAGACAGAGTTCACAAGCTCCGCTTTATGTCACAATGTGCAATTGCTTGTGACCAAGTATGTTTGGCCTACAGATGTATTTTGTTCACAAGTATGGTATTAAAAATGTGCATCAATGTTTCAGGGAATGAAAACTTTAATATTAAAAAACCCAAGAGATTTCTGCTTTTCCTGAAAAAAAAAAAAAGCATGAGTCTGTCAAAACCTGGGCTCGTGTTTTCTTAGGTCAGCATCCAGGGGACCTGAGTATCTGTAGTCTTAATTTGACAAAGATTGGGCCTTAGTTCCCTTCAGTTACAACTACTACTTTTATATCGTCAACATCAAGGAAATACTTACTTTAAAAGTTATATGTGTTACAGAGTAAAAGGGAAATAGACTATTCTCTTCTTTCACTTGACTTGCTAAATTCACTTAAGTATTCTGTCTGGACAAGCAATGCATGAATTTGTCATACTTTCTATAAAGGGATTTCTACAGTTATTTCTACATGTGAAGAAATTAAATATATCTGTGGGACAATTGAGAATTGTTGCTGATACTAAGGGTATCAAAGAGCCTGATGTCACAACTTGAATATTGGAAAGTTCATGTGTTGGAAACCTCCAGTGCAACAGTGTTGAAGGGTGGGATTTATATTAGGTGATTAATTCATGAGGGCTCTGCCCTTTCACAAATGGATTGATGCTATAGGGAAGGGAGTGTGTTAGTTATCATGGGAGTGGTGCCCCTACCCCATGTCTTGTGTGTGTTCTTCTGCCCTTCTGCCTTCTGCCATGGGAAGACACCGCTAGAAGGCCCTTGCCAGATACAGGCCTCTTGACCTTGGATTTTACCAGTGTCTAGAGCTATAAATAATAAATCTCTGTTCATTATAAATTGTCTAAGTCTCGGGTATTCTGTTATAGCAGCACAAAATGAACACATACATGATATAGCCAAATTATTGCCTCCCTCCCCATTATAAAATTATAGAGGAGAAGCAATTCTTCATTAAACAATTTTTTCACCTTTACCAGTAACTGAGAGATCATCACCTGTAAATGGCAGAAGCTGGGTGAGAGCCGGTATCATAGCTGGCTCGAACTCGCCCTCGGTAGAGTTCCACGGCGATATGGTCTTTGTCACCCTTATAAAGGAGTATGCCACTGTCTTCATCTGTGGCAATCTAAAAGAAAGCAGCCTTTGTGTAACTAGTAAGAACAGCAACCGAATGTAATTCATTGAAAGAAGCAGACAGACACTAAGCAAAGTGGAGAGCAATTACTATGGTTTACATTTTTCTGACAGCTATAGGAAATAATGCATGCTGAAGTTACTGTTTGAAAGGTGACTTGTTCATAAATTACTCTGTTGTAAATATATTCATAAGGAAATTGAAAAAAATACTTAAGCAAATACTTAAGTAAACATGTTGCATGTGCACAGAACTGTGTTGGAGATTTTCACTATATGTTCTTTTGTTCCTATTATGAACCTTATTCTTGGTATGTACTAAATCTGGCTGTACTGAGTAAAATGTATTTCCATATTCCATATTAAAATTCTTTACAGTAATGCACTTGCATGGGGAAATATCTGTTTTATCATGCCTTTTTTCTTTAGAAGGTTTTAAAAGTGAAAGTTAGGACTTAAGTACCAACACCACAGTGTACTTTTAACTATTTTAACAGTGTGGCACATAATAGCAAGTGGAAGGTAGGGAGAGATTTTTAAACCAAGCCTGTCTGTTTTTCAGGGTCCCACTTTTTACCTCAAAAGAAGCCTCAGCCCTCACTGAAGAGTCAGAGTAAAAGAAGCAAGAAGATGTGGAATTTATAGGGAACTGGCTAAGATCATTTGAATTCAAAATATATTAAAAGATTGTGCTCACCAGATAAAACAAACATGTAGCCCCAATTGACCCCATCCTGTATTCAACATTTATTGCCCCTAATCTAGTATGACATTTTCCACAGGTGCTTGAATGACTTCATTAGAGGTAAGGATTGTCTTGATAGAAAGACTTAAATTCATTAATTTCTTGTTGATTCTTGATAGCTCTGGGTGAAAGAGTTTAACAGGTCTTGGCTGAGTCAAGGTGTTCAGTCTCACCTGTGTCTTTCTCAGCTGCAGGCTTCCTACAAAAAATATTCCCCTCTCCCCCCCTCCACTCTGCCACCTATACAGAGGCTGAACCACAGAGCTATAAAAATAAATGGGGCTGGAGGCATAGTTCAAGTGGTAGAACATCTGCCTAGTAAGCATGAGGGCCTGAGTTCAAACCCCAGTACTTCCAAAAAAATTAAAATATGAATAAAACACCTTTAACTTGAGCATAAAATAAAGAGATAATAATTGTCATCCCTTCACCCCACTTAGGATTATACAGTGAATAAAAATACCAGCTCCAAAATACTGAAGCTTTTCACACAGCTTTCACACAGGGAACATTTTTTGTTATGGTGTCATGGGTCCTTTTAACTGTCTATTTAAGGAACATGGTCACTCATTTGTTACCAGAAATGTCATTCCTTGAGGCTAAATTTGGCTTATGCTCAGATCAGCTCTTGCCAGAGGAGGACCTCTCACCTGAAGTGTGATGTTTGTCTGAGGCCGAACCTTGGCTGATGGAATTTGAAGATAAGATTCTTTGTTTACAAAATTCACACTGACCAATTTTTCACACTTCTCTCCCTGGTACCCAGGCAAACACTGACAGATTGGCTCATTTATCCTGATGATGCACTGAGCTCCATTCTGACAGTCAAAATTATCGCAGGGGCTAGTACGAGGGAGGACCATGGGTGGAGAAAACTCACAGAACAAGCCACTAAATAAGTAAAGAGAAAAAAAATAAGTTAAGTGCTTATATGAATGAGTCTTATAATACCCAACTCTAACATAAATGTGTACTTCTTTTACCTATAACCTTCGGGACAGATGCACGTGTAGCCGTTCACTGCATCAGTGCAGTGGGCACCATTTTTACACTTGTTATCTTGGCAGTCATCAAAGTCGATGTCACAGTGCTCCCCAATGTATCCCGGTGTACAGTCACACCTGTTTGAATAAGCAGATAAAGTTTCAACTACAAGTGGGTAACAATCTATAAAGCCATTTCATTTCACTAGAAAGGATGGCATCAACTTTAAAAAACTTGTTTGTGACAGTGTCATCTCCAAATTAATGATTATCCAGAAAACAGCCCTAGCTGGAAAATATGGCATGGTTTCTTACTGTGACATATCAGACAGGAGGTGACTTTATCTCTTAGATGATGGTGACCCTTCACAGTAAAATGTAATAATTACATCAGGCTTTCCTTTCCTTTCCCTTTCTCCTTCCTTCTCTCCTATCCTCTCTCCTCACTTCCTGCAGTCTCCTTTATTTTCAGCTCTAATTAATTAGATCACTGGGATGATAAAAATTCTATGTTGTGAAATTTACTAAGAATGTTAAGCATCTTTTTAAAAATGAGTAACAATTTTATTTTCCCATAAATATTAGATGCTCTGGAGCAAAATGTAATTTTAAGAAAAGTAAATCTTTTAACATTAAATATTTTAAATTCTCAATGAGTCTGGATGATCATTGTGACAGAATGGGGCTGAATTAAAAGCTTGGGATAGGGGTTCTGATATGAAATTCCTGGGGCTAGTTTCATGGACAGATTTTCAGCCTGTTCACTCTGGTGATGTAGGGACAGAAGAGGTCTCTACTGCACTGATGATAAAGAACGGGGTCACAAAGCAGCTGACATTGTTGAGTACTTCCTCTGTGCCAGGCCCTGTTTTAGGCATCCTGCCGATTCACTGAATCCACTCCATAGCCCTAAGACATTGATGACACCATTACACTCAGAGTACAGGTGAGGAATCTAAGGGACAAAGAAGTGAAGTACCTAGCCCAAGGGCATGCAACTTTTAAGTCTCTCAGCCAGGAGTAGAACCAAGCAATTGACCAAAGAGCCTGGATTTCTAGTCATTGTCATATGCCACCAGATAATCGATTGCTCACAGCTCCCTTTAAAACCTGTACTTCTCTAGTGCTGACCATTGGAATCTCTAACTAGGACATCAAGGACCCAGGACTTTATAATTGCCTGAGGAAAAGCAGTATTATAGTCACCCTTTACCCACAGCTTCAGTTACCCATGGTCAAAAATATTAAATGAGAAAATCCATAAATAATTCATAAGCTTAAAATTGTGCAGCATTCTGAGTAGTGTAATGAAATCTTGCCCTGTCTAATCTGCCTTACCCTAAACACGAATAATCCCTTTGTCTAATGTACCCAAGCTATATGTGCTACCTGTCCAATAGTAACGATCTCAGTGATAGTAATAGTAATCATCTCAGTGATAAGATCCTCTTTTACAGTATTGCAGTCCTTGTGTTCCAGCAATTCTTATGTGGAGTCTAGCACCACATCACAATTCTGGACTTTTGCCTGACTTCATTTCATCACATCATGTAAGCATTGCATCATCTCATGTCACCACAAGAAAGGTGAGTAGAGTACAATAAGATTTCTCAAGAGCAAGAAAACACATCCACATAATTTTATTACAGCATATTGTTATATTGTTCTATTTCATTATTAGTCATTATTGTCCATCACCCACTGTGCCTAATTTGTAGATTACAATTTATCATAGATGTATATGTAAAGAAAAAATAGTAAATATATTGCTCAGTAATATCCAGTGTTTCAAGCATCCATTGATTTCTAGGAACATATCTCCCATGGATAAGGAGGTACTATTGTATTTGTTGGAAACCTAGAGGGGACTGTGAAACTCCTACAAGTATGGACAGAGATAAGAGGGAGGGCTTATGGGCTTATGGGGCCTCTCTAGGTCCTCTACTATAACACTCTGCTGTTGTGATTATTAGTATTACACGTTAGGCTTCTGTGAATTTCTGGTGTGAATTTAAGAAAGGATTTGCTTACATAGAAGTGTAAAGAATCCAAGAAACTATGGTATAGCACTATAGAATTTGGGGTTTGCAATTATATAGAATTGCTTATGTGTCCTGGCTTCATCTTAAGTGGGCCATTTTTTTTTCTTTAAGAAATCATTTTTTCCAGCTTTACTGAATGATATTTGACAAGTAGAAATTGTATATTTTTAAGATGTGCAGTGTGATGTCCTGACATATGCAAATATTGTAACATGATTGCCACACTCAGAGTAATTAAATTTAAATATCCAACATCTCACATAGTAACCTTTCTTACTTTTTATGATGAAAATACTTAAGATCTATTCTGTTAGCAAATTTCAAGTATACAATATGGCTTTATCAACGACAGTCACCACGTCCTGCATTAGATCTTCAGAACGAACCCACTCATCCTACCACTGACATTTCTCACTCTATGGGTAACATCTCTCCATTTTCTTTACCCTAAACCCTGCTATCAATTTTTCTGTTCTCCATTTCTAGGAGTTAGGCTGTCAAAATTCCACATTTAAGTGAAATCATGCAGTATTTGTCTTTCTGTGTTTCATTTATTCCACTTAGCATTAAGTGTAATCTTGACTAAGTCATGTCAATCTCTTTAAGCATTCCCTTCCTCACCTGTAATATATATATAATAATTTCTACCTCACAGGTAGGTTAAAAGAAGCACTATGTATAAAGTTATTGGTGCAACATTTATATATAATGCATGATCACCAATGGTTGACATTTTAAAATAATTCTCTATGTAAGTCTTTATAATTTTATCAATGTTCTAGGGTTTATTCTGTGATAATCATCCACTGTTCTATTTCAAAAATATTAGTATGTAAGTGAGTAACAATAATTAAAAAGACCAAAACCAATATGGCATTGCTGAAAGGTGTCTAAAACTTCAAAATTAGGATCTAATCGTTATTGGCGAGCTGATTAAATTAAAACAAATGGGATTTTATATCTTTTAAGAGGAGCAAACAGACTTTCAGTTTTGCCTGCATGAATTAAGGAATAAAATGAGGTCACTGCAGAAGCATGCTTGCTCTGCAGCCAGTTGGTTTTAATGCTAAATCATAATAAAGCAAAGTAAACAGCAAGTCTGAAGTTAAATGGACCCTAAGTGGTTGTACACAGTCTCAAATAGATGGACAGGGCCCTAGAAGAGAACTTCCATCAATGTTAACGTGAGCAGAGCCACTGAAGTGCCGAGCATTAAAAGAAAGGAGAAATGCTTTGAAACACTCTGAATTATTTATCTGAGAAGTGAAATCAAAGTACAAGATAAGACAACCTTACATCCACCACAGTGGCTAAGAGATATTTCATATTCTTTTCTCTCCCAAACTATTTTTCAAGATCATTAGAAATTAGGATTATACCACAACAAGCAGTTTATCTCTTTTTTCTTCCTCAGATCAAGTTTCAAAACAGTGAAAAAATTTAAATGAGCATTCTTTCCAGTTTGTATTATCAATGAAACCTATTAGATTCCTTCATCTTCACTATTTCACAAGACAAGAAGAAAGCAAAGAATATAAAATATACCGTTTAAAAGCCAAAAAGCCAACTAAGTAAGATGCATGCTTGAAAATACTGCTTATGGCATATCATGGTCTAAAAATATCTAAAAGCAATTCAGGAGATTTATGAGGCATATTATAAAGCAAGAGAAGTAGAACCAGCTCTGTTAGTTCAGTAATAAGAAAGTGAAGTTGAAGTAACAGTACAACTTGTCTAAACGATATTTTTCAGTAGAGAGTTTATTTAACAGATTCATCTTGTTTGGGTTTTAAGTCCATTTTCTTTCGGCAAGTATGCTTGCACCAATGTGCAGTTATTTATAAGATTGGATAATAGCACACATTCTGACTTAACTTGTTTTCAGCTTAAACTACATACAGCCATAAAATGCCTGCTGAAAACAGCAGGCTTCCACATCAGTTGATCCATACTCAAGCAAAATGCACTTTTAAGAGGGTACAATCTAATTGCTAGTAATAGAAGATATTTAATTAAGAATTAGCCTTCTTGAAGACACTCATTTTTTTAATGGCTTCCATTAAGTCTTACTAATAATTTATCCTACAATTATAATGAACAAAGTCCTCTGAAATTTGTTTAGCAGATAAACAGTCCTGGAATTCACCCTACTAATTTCTCAGAGAAGTGGTGATGTTTGCTTTTTTGTTTATTTATTTTAATTATTATTAGCATAAATTCATTGTACAAAGGGGATTCATTGTGGCATTTATGTATAGGCATAAATTGTATTTTGATCAAATTTACACCACTTTTATTACCCTTTCTTAACCACTATCTTTCCTCTCCCCTCCTTTTTTAAGTTCATAGTGGGTTTCATTATGTTATTTTTATACATCTGTATATAATGTACTTCAATCTTATTCACTCCTTATTACTCTCTCCTTTCCCCCTACCCCTCCTGTTCATTCTCACTCCCAAACAATCCCTCCTTTACAATTATGCCATATTACTATTATTTCTTTTTTAGGTCTAGATTCCACATATGAGTGAAAATATTCAATATTTGTGTTTTTGAGTTTGGTTTATCTTGCTTACCATCATGATCTCCAGTTCCATCCATTTTCTTGCAAACTATATAATTTCATTCTTTATTGCTGGATAATATTCCACTGTGTATATACCACCTTTTCTTTTTCCATTTATCAGTTGTTGGGCACATAGGCTGATTCTATAGTTTGACTACTGTGAAAAGTGCTGCTATAAAAATGAGCGTGCAGTGGCTTCTCTTTATTCTGATTTACATTTAAAAGTGGTGATGCTTGTTATATTAGTGATGTGCTTTTGATATGCCAAGCTTATTATAGGCAGATCAAAGACATCAGGAGTTAAAATGATTTAACTATAGTGTTCAGCTGAAAAAAATATAAAACAGAATTTTGTATAAAGTAAAAATTTTAATGAGACTTTTGGTTTTTGCACAGGGCTGTGATCTAAAACATAATGAAAGAATAAAACTGATCCTTTTCTTTCTCAGTAAGGCACTGAATGGTACCAGTAGGTACTGCAACTGTATCTTGTTTCTAAACACTTTGATTTTAATGCAAATTGAAACAAAATAATATTATCAAAGAAACCTTAAGAATAAATATTTAATTCAGATAAATCCTTGAATGGCAGAAGGGCTATGTTATTACCCACTCCCTCCTGACTTAGAAAATCTGATGATCTGTTTAATAAATATCAAAGTCTTAGATTTTCAGCTCAAATCCCATAGACTCTCATAAAATTGTTCCTGATGGAATAACTCTGTGAATCCTAAGGTAACTAAGCTTGGGTCATTTCACTAAGCACATGATGGGACGGACAGTACACAGCTATAAAGTACTACAAAAACGTAAGACGGTATATTTACCACATGCTCTGGCCACAGCAGATACTTCATAAACACTAGGCGAAAGAACAAATAATGCCTTTTGCTAGTTGTTTGGTGTAAGCACAGCTCACCTCCTGAACACCACTGTGTCCTGCCTCAGAATCCTGACTATCTCCATACCAACCAACTGAAGCACTCAACTATAAAACGCCTGAGAGGGAAAATGTATTTGAAAACCATCTGTTGGAAAAGCTAGCCCACCCTGAGATTTCTGCACAGCCACTCAATCTCTCTGGGTGAAGGTTTCCTTGTGTTTAAAATGAAGAATGTGGACCAGGTGATGATTTCTAAACTACTTCCTGCTCTAAAAAGAGAAGGTATTGTTGATAAATCCTCAAAATAGTATTGCAGCAAAAGAATCACGCAATTTGATAGCAAACAGTTTTCAGATATATTGTTGGAAGGGTTGGGTGAAATAGTATACCCTGCAGTTCTAGCTAGTCAGGAGGCAGAGATCAGGAAGATCACAGTTTGAGGCCAGCCCAAGCAAAAAGTTAGTGAGACCCCATTTCAACTAAAGAGCTGGCATGGTGGGAGTCTACCTATAGTTCCAGCTATGTGGGAGACTGTAGGTAGGAGGATTGTGGGTCTGAGCCTTGTCCCAGGAAAAAACATGAGATTCTCCCAGAAAAACTAAAGCAAAAAAAAAAAAGGCAGGGTGCATGGCTCAAGTAGTAGAATGCCTGCCATGAGGTGCTAAGGCTCTGAGTTCAAACCTCCATATCACCAAAAAAAAAAAAAAATAGAGAGAAAGGGGCAGGGGGAAAGATTGCTGAGAGGAAACACAAATGTTTTTAATGTTTTGAAGTCACGTGAGAGAACCCTCTACCTAACATGACTATAATGCTTTATCATTCCACAGACAACATAGTTAAGTTAAAAAAAAATCACTATCAATAATTACTGTGAGATAACAGGCAGAACTGTCCCAGACAACCTGGGATATATGGTTACACTGTCTTTCCTACCCTGATACTCAAAGTATTGCTTTAGACCATAAAATTTTTAGTTACATTAAAATTCTTTCTTTTACCACAAACTTACCTTCAGATAATGAAGTGTCTAATGGATGTCAGAACTTAATTGGGTTGGCCTTCAAATAAGTGTAAGAAAGCTGATTCAAGGTTGCTTTATTCCATAATGAGTTCCCAGAAAGAGTCATGGGGCAAAAGAAACCCACTTTTATTTTTATTCAGTGTACCAAAAAAAGCCTATGCTGCATGTGAGCATTTGTAAAACTGTCACAGGCACTAGTGAATGTGCCCTTTCTTTAACCCTGAGTGGAGGGTAAGAAGGGCTCCTGAAAGAAAGGTCCCCCCGCTTATCATGAACCCCAATGGCCTAGGACTCACTTGAATCCCTTTGGCATGAGAATGCACTTGGAGTCGTGCTGACAAGGGTTCAGGTCCTGGGCACAGAAGTCCAGCTTCTCTTCACACAGCTCACCTGCAACAGGACAAATGGTGTTAGTTCACACAGACAGGCGAACAGCCTTCTTGCCAGCACTCTGTGTCATGTGTCTTAGAGGTGAGCACAGCTCATGACTGAAAACAAAATAGGAAAAAGAAATAAAAAAGAATCTCAAACAAAACAAAAAACAAAATGACCATCCATAAACATAAAAACCAAAAACACGAGATGTGGAACCAGAAGATCCCATGTCCAGTCTTGGTTCAGCTGCTGAACAATTTTATGATTTGGGACAATACAACTGAAGTGATGTGTGACTAAGGCAAATCCTTATAATATACTGTTGGAATTAGGATCAGGAAATTTGAGTGATTTTTTATTCTAAATTTTGATTGACTGATTGTTTTTTGAGGTATATTATAGAAACCAAAGAATAAAGGGACAGCTAATGAATATTCACAAATAACCCACTCAGGGTGCCAGTGTCTACTGTTCTTTTAAGGTAGTATACTAACAATTGTTAGAAATAGATACCAACTAAATGTGGCTTATTATTTAGACTTCAAGGACCTTTTCCCATGATTCAAGTATATAAATGTACTCAGTTATTTTATCAATCTATCTTTTCTCTCTCTTAAAATGAACTCATTGCACTAAAAGTCTTGTATATTGCTTCTCTAAGATTTTCTGTGTCTCTAAACCAATGATATCAAAGTTTTGCAATACATAATTGCCAAGCTATTTAAATGGTGTTTTTTAAGAAGTTTTGCAATTTAAATTTAAGACAACTTAACTGAATTGATTCATTATATTATATCATACTACCAATTTAAATCACTTTTAATTTTCTATTCGAATCTATCTGATTGGGATATAGAGGTATAATGTAGTCTATATCCAAGGAAGTTTACACAACTTGGTGCTAGAGAGGGAACTTTGAGATACTGAATTTCATTCTATGTATTTTTACTTTATTCCCAAATAAACTGTTTTAATTTGATAAGAAAAATGAAGTAGTTTCTTTTTTTTTTTCATTTAATTTTACCTAGTCCAAGTAATTCAATGGAAACCATAAAGATTTATTGTACAGTGCTGGGCAGTGTGCTGGACTAGGGGACAGTGTAACTGATTCTGTCTCACTCAATTCCAGTCTGCCAATGGAAGAGGTCTGAGCTAGAGACAAAACACAGTCAGTGAATTTCATCTCTAAGAGAAAAAAACAAAGTTGACCCTTTCTTCTACCTGAAGAATTTCTCAAAAGATTTGATACAGAAAGGAGTGATAAGGGAGAGAATTCTAAGAAACTGTTGGACAAACAGATTTCTAAGTCTGTAATAAATATCTTTAGAGTAAGGACGCCAATTTGAATGTGAATAGCTACACCATTGTCAAGTACATATTCCTTATCTCTCCAAGACTAGCATAATAGTAGTTTTAGTCATCACTGAAGTTGGATAAGATAGTTCATTTACATACACCTGACTGATAAGATTGGTTAACTACTTCAGAAATGGTATGGCTCTTTCATCCTCACCAGACAGTGTAATGTTAACTAATATCACAAAACCATTCTCTGCATCCTGTTACTGCCTAACTCATTTTTTAAAGCCTAATATTCTACCTAATCCCCTTTCACCTGGGTCTATTCACTAATTTATGAATTTATTTCAACACCATGCTTAGGATAATGGCTTTTTCATTTGCTTTAATAACTTTGATATTTTTTGACAATTTTCTTATCTAGATTCATGTCTGTCTTATGGTATGTGTATATATGTGTATATATATGACATTTATTTATTTATCTAATAAGCATTTATATTGCTCTTACCTTGTGGCAGACAGTTTTAAACACTGTATAAATATGCACCCACTTAATCTTCATGACAAACATATAAGGTTAGTGCTGTAGAGTTGAACTATTATATATGCATTGATATTATTCTTTTTTTGTAAGATCATTGAGAACAGAAACCTTTATATATTTGGTTTTATATTTTTCTGGATTATGGGATGATGATATACTCAAATAGTAGTTGAGTATTCATAACTATTCAAATAAACTGTTAAGGCAAGAAGTGAGCTTATATAATTCAACTTGGGTAGTAGTTCAGCTTTTAAACATTTTGCTATTTAATTTTTACTTAATAAACCATTCATCATTAATAA
The DNA here is from genome assembly GCF_047511655.1 of Castor canadensis. Taxonomy (NCBI): domain Eukaryota; kingdom Metazoa; phylum Chordata; class Mammalia; order Rodentia; family Castoridae; genus Castor; species Castor canadensis. The sequence goes on from NC_133394.1 coordinate 139,772,078, forward strand.
TAACAGAGCTTATGTTTTTTACATTACTTTAAACTGTCCTTGATTGAATAACTGAATATTAAAATAGATGTTTTCATTGGGCTGTTTTTAAAATATTTTTCCTAATTAGATTATGATATATTGGGAGAAAGGGTAGTTTTTTTTTAGTACTGAGTTTGAAGTCAGGGCTTCACAGTTGCTACATAGGTGCTCTACCGCTTGACCCACACCTCTACCCCTTTTTTGGCTCTGGTTATTTTGGAGATAGGGTCTCACTTTTTGCCCAGACTGGCCTAGACTGTGATCCTTTGAATTTTGGCTTCCCACTATTACTGGAATGACAGGCACAAGTATGTACCATCATGCCTACCTTTTTTTTTCCCATTGAGATGGGGTCTTGCAAACTTTTCTTTTTCCCTACCCTATGTAGCCTGGAACCATGATCTTTCTAATCTCAGACTCCCAAGGAGCTAAGATTAGAGGCATGAGCCACTTGTGCCCAGCTAAGGGCAGCTTTTAAATTTCAACAGTACACTACAGTGTGAGTCTTAAGACCTCAGTATATGATGAGAAACATAACAAGCTCATGAATCCATGTTTCAATCATTAAGGGCATACTGGATATTGAAAGGTGTATTGTCTGCCAAGTAAGAAGAGAAATAAAGTACACTGACTATAGTGAGCTAAAAAACTGAGTTACTGCAACTGAAAATGCTGCCCCAACACTCATATACTGAAAAGACACTATATGGTTTATTTGGATTATGGTTCTTAATATATGTAGTGAAAGATAATGCTGAGTTATTGGGAAGTGATGGAAAATATAGGGATGGATTGGTCCAGGTCTGAGATATCTTCTATGGCTGTCTCCCTTATTGAGAGGATAAAGTGTAAGCGGAAAAAAGGGAAAGGTAGAAATAATCTTTATTACACCCCACATAGTTAGGGTTCTTAATCAATAACCCTGTAACCAGGTCTTTACCTGTTAAGCTTGTGAGAGAAATGTCGGTCCATTTGTGTGGTTTAGGGCAATGTGGTTGAGTGCAGGTTAAATGGCTGTGTTCATGAACCTTTCAAAAGATACGAGTTTAGATAAACCTTGACTCCATGATCTGGATCTCCATGATCCACCAACAGAATATCAGCAAGTTTCTTTAATGTGTTCTCTGCTTTTGACTCTTAAAAGTCCTCAATGACAAAGCAATAGTGTGGGACATAATGGGTGCCTGGAATTTGTTACTTTTGATTACATGAACAGACTAATTTTCCTCATAATACTAGTTTTCATTTATTCTGTGGATAAGATATTAAAGAGTGGTAGTGCTACATAAGTTGTGTTGCTTCTCTGTGCTTTGGAGAAGGAACAGGGGCCAAGGAGGTAGCCTTTGTTACCCCTTAGGGTAACAGAGATTAGTGAATGATCCACTGTAACTAGTAACAGAAGTAGTTGGCAAACAGTACCTGGACATGCCAGAACTTTCCAAAGACAAAGCAAGACATATCTCAAATAGAGGTACTTTATGGTGAGAAAGATTAGCTTAGTTCTTTGGGTTATCCCTTTGTCAGATAAATACTGGACTGGAAATTACCAAGTTTTACACCAACACTAGTATGAGCTGAGGGAGCATAGCAAATGCGGTGCCCATGTACCCAAGAAGTTTTTATTCCTCAAAGACTCATTCTGAAGAAGGAGCAATGATTCATTACTTATTGAACATTCTGTGAACATGTTTCTCTGAAGCATTTGATATTGTGTTAATGTTACAGTTCATTCTGGGTTGCTCAGGAAAGTCCTGGTTTACATCTGTTATCACAAGATAATTATCAAGAGTATTCCCATACACTTACATAGATGCCCTGATTTGTATAATAAATGTATAGTCACCCTCTAGACACAGCAGTAAAAGCGGGATCTTCTGTGCTCCATTGGCAGTGAAGAGATCCTAGGGAGAATCTATTCTCATTTGGTGAAGTGACATTTGGGTTGTTGTGTTATTTCTTAGAATGGCTTATGCAATAGAAGAGAATTGACTAGTTGCAATGGAGTGAGCTATTTTATTGTTCTGGGCCCCTGCTCTTCATTGGTAAATAAGCTTTTGGAATTAAAAACGTGCAAAGGCAAATAAGCCTCTAAAATATTTTTTAAAAAAGGAAAACGCATCTAAAGAGATGGATAATACGGAGAGCAAATTACCAGAGGGAGCGTCATGCTTAGTTGTTTAAAACAAGATTATTGCACTCAGTGGTGAAAACAAAGTGTCACTGTGTGCCCCGAGTCCCTGTGGCACCAAGATTGTGATTGTTACGGCAATGAAATAGAAACTTAAATGCATGTTGATGGCTTTTCTGAGAAACAACACCTGGAGTTGGCCTTACCTCCTGCTTCATTTTAGATCTGTCCGCCCAACAGTTTTAATGCTCCATCCTTACTTCTTAATCAGAAAAAGCCCTTCCTTTTATCCTCATCTGTACTTCTAGCATCCTGTTTGTTTACATTTTTATTACCCCCTATTGAAATAGTTTTAAAACTGTTATGCAACCTTCTTCTCCAACACTTGTACTATAATCTGCCTATTGCTTTTTCTAGTGATCCTGACAGCAAATCAGATTTTTACCATCACTAAATACTATTAATACCAACTAGGTATAGGAAACTATGTCCATGATCAGAGTACAATGATGCCAAGGACTACAATCTGTTTCTCATGGAATTTAATCCACTAGGGGAGGAGGAAAAACATTAATCCAACAATATTCCAAGTAAATATAAAATTGCCTCTGTGATGAATGCTAAGCGGAAAGCTTCCTGTTGCTCAGAAGCTCTAAGGGAGAACAGAAGGGTGTTCCTGAAGAAGGGAGAATAGGAGGAGTGGGCAAGTGAAGAGTGCAGAGCAAGGCAGAAACTCCAGTCAGGAGAAGGCTTGGAGAGGCTGGGAATGAGCTGGGACAGTGTGGTACCCGAGGGCTCCAGTGGTCTTCAGGGGCCACATGGTGGTGCCTAATCCAGTCGCATTAACACAAGTGAAGCAGAGGAAGAAATTTCTGAACAGTTATTGGATAGATGATTAATTACTTTCTATCTACTTTCTGGCATCAAGAAATACGTATGTGTGTGTGTGTGTTTTATCACCAATACATCTACTTTTTACCATAAAGAAATCTACTTTCTATCATCAAGAAATTTGGGCAATAGCATATCTCCTCTAGGTTTGTTTAGTCCTTAAATCTTGCTTAGCAGAAAAGAATTTGGCCATTTTGTCCTTGGATTAGGATTTCTGGAATTTTCCAACTTAAGTTGTAGTTTAAAATATTGCTTTACTTGAAATGAAAAAATAAGCAAGGGTACTCAATTAATTATTGAGTACAGTCTTTCTACTCAATTTTTCTAAAAGTCAGCCCTTTGAATCCAGAACAATGGTGAACTGATTTCAGAGAACAGTACATGGTGTTGCTGGAATGCTCAACTGTTGTTACTGCGGCTGTAACACAATTAATTTCTTCTGTGAATGTAACACAATTCATTTCTTCTCTCTCTGAAGTAGATAAAAATCTGATAGTCCTTTCTGGGGACCATGGGTGTATGAAAATGGTGGGAGAGATTCTGGGCTGACAATGTAACATATTCATAAGTCATGTCAAATTTTTTCTTTCTTTTTTGTAATGAGAAAGAATCTTTAATATTGATAATGATGGAGAAGGAACTTAAGACAGTGATCTGAATAACTAGACAGAGTTCTAGTGTTAAACTTAATCAGTTATGACATTTTCAAATGTAGTTGTAACCAGGGAGGAAGTCTGGTCCAATTGCTGAAAGAATCCCCAGGAGACACATTTTTAGTGAGTAAGACAATCATTCTTTGAATATTTGCATTTTGTGCTCATGCTTGGTTCAAGAAAAACCTGTAGAGATGACACTAATTTTACTCTATTTGAATTAGCTTCGCAAGGGAAAGTATCAAAAAAAGCAATCCACTGTGCAAAATATATGAAATTTATTTCCTTAAAAACATGAGTACAAGCGATTTCTTTATCTACATGTTTGGGCCTATCCATTCCCTTCACCTGCAAATTATGTGGCACAAGATAGGTACTGAATGAGAAACTTTAAAAGACAGGTAAGTGCTTTTCAAATGTTAGTTAAAGAGAACCAGATGGAATAAAGGAAAATTTAAGGAAGGAGAGAGAGAATAAAAGAAAAAATAATCAGTAGCAGATTTATATTCTGAGATCATAGACCGAGGTATAACCTTGTAGGCTGGACTAGATGTTCACTTTTAGATAGTCCTACAATATCTTCTGCCAAGCAGTGACCATGACACAAGAAAAGGAGCCAATGAGCCCAGGAATGCAGGAATTACGAGTGTCATCATATAAATGGTATGTTTGAGGAAGATTAAGATAAATGGACCTCAGTGTTTCTCATTGCCAAATTGAAAAATGTTTAATAAAATTCCCACAAAAACTATTCATTTCTCACCTGTTGTTATTTGAGGAAAGCACAGTCATCCCTCAGAATCTCTGCACAGTTGGTTGCAGCACCCTCATGTGCCTACTCTAGTCCCTTATATAAAATGGACCATTATTTGTTTATAATCTATGCAAATCTTCTCACATACGTTAAACCATCTCTAGATTACCTTACCCAACACAATTGAAGTGCTATGTGAATAGCTGTACACTATGATGACGAAAAAATGTTGGTACGTGTTTAGTACAGAGTTTATTTTCCTTGTATATTTTTGATCCAAGGTTGGTTAAAATCACAGATGTAAACTGCAGATGTGGAGGGTTGACCGTATACATATTTTCTCTTTTGCTAGGTCAGTACTACATTATATAGTACATTCAAGGTTATAATCTTGGGCACCAGAGCACATTAACGAAATCGGGTAGATATTCTACCACTGTGAATCTCTAGTCTGAGTATTCAGTATGCTTACCAGCACTGAAGCAGCAATTTCCTTATTTTCATCAGCAAGTAGAGGGAACTTTTGAACAGCATGTTTTTGTTCTGTATTTTATAAAAGAGCCAACTCTTCTTGAGGTCACCTTAAAAAATCTGCTGCTTTTTTGTGTTCATTATCCTGAAGCTTGTCCTCCCAATTTAAAAATAATTAACTGCCCTTAAAACTATGATCTATGAACTATCTACCTCGCCCTCAATTTCTAAGCATAATTAAATCCAGTTGCTAGTTTAGAAATATTGAGAGCTGATCTTGAGGGGTTGTGAATTCCTGAAGATGCATGAGCCACTAATGTCCTTTCTGTGAAATGTGTGCAAAATGTGACATGTACATAAAGGGGACACTACTATAGAGAAACCCCATGAGTTTGAGGTAATTATACTTTAACCAGGGAAGGCTCAACAAAATGTGCTGTAAAGCAGATACCAAAATGTTTTATAAAAGGAAAAGCACTTTTTTCTATTCTCATTTTATAAATGATATGAAATTAGTCGCTCCATAATACTTGTCAACTGATCAGTGTTCATATGCAGAAAGAGCGTTTCTCTTTAATTGCAAACTTGCAAAGTCTGCTTATTACATTTTGTTAATGTACTTAGGAGAAATGGTGGCTTTGTGCTGGTCAAGTATCTGACCTAATCTGAACTTGCAGTTGAGATCCAAAGCCAAAGAGTTTTCTTGGTAGACAGGGGAATGTTTTATGAATTTTCGTATCATTTTCAGTACTTAGCATGGTGTCCTGCATGAGGTATTTTCTCAGTAAACATCTTATGCATTTTTAAATGGAGAAACCTACCTCTCCAAATAAACATTTTTAAATGGAGAAGCTTACCTCTCCAAATAAACAAGCCATAAGGATGTGTTTCTTTTTAATACTTCCTTCTAGGATCTTTGAGGTTAAATAATATAGCCAATTTCAACAGCTACTGAAATATCCAGAAAATATTTAACTTAGTTTTCAAAATAAATGAATACAAACTAGATTGAATAAGACTGGTTAAGCTAAGTTTTTGTTCTGGGCTCACTAAACACTGTTTGTTAACTAATGAGAGCAAAGAGTTCCTTCAAAATGTTTTCTGAGGTCAAAATGCATTTAAGAAATCATTGAAAGTTTGGAAAATGAATGCAAACTATATGATGTTGTCAGACTGCCAAAGTATATTCTCCAGTTGGAAAGGACTGCAAATATAGTTTTTCTCATTTGAGGATCTCAATATGTTCACAGCTATATTGATTTCAATTTATAGACCTTCCACATTTAAATACAGAATAACAGGAGTCACTGTGATTAATATCATGAAAAGCTACAATTTACACTAATCCTAAAAATACGAACAAGCATTCTTCAGCTTTCAATGTCTTTGCACTCCAAAGTAGAATAAATGTATGAAAAGAAACAAAAATCCATGCATAAAGTCTTTCTTTTTGACATGAACTTAGAAAATAAAAATTTAAAAATAATTAAAAAAAAGGCATTAGTGAAAAATATGGAGGAGAGAAATGTCCTTCATATATATAATTTCCTTTAGATTAGAACTTTCCTTATCAAAATTGTGTAGGAATTCTTCTGCCATTAGTAGCACCAAATAACCCAAGCCATATTGGAAATAAATGATGCAATACTTAAGCCTGTCATGTAGGGTAGTTCCCTATGTTCCTGAAGTATAGATATTGCACATTTTAGTGTTGTCCCCCACATTCTTGCTTATTTTCTCAAACAACTACATGAAGTAGACCATATATCAATATCCATTTCACTGAATAAAAAAATTAAAATTGAGAAAGGTACTAGAGTTGTAAATATTGGTACCAGGATAAGAAATCTGAACTTTTCCCATTATGTACACAAATTATCACTTGCTGTACATGACAGAAGGCAGTCTAGTTCTTAGGGGAATTAACTAATTAATTATGCAGGCATTGATTAGATTCTTTTTTTATGTCTAAATAAAACAGATTGCTTTTCTGTACTTGAATTTTGTGGCTACAGCTTCACCCTTTTCAAATGTACATAAGGACAATTGTACAGAGCAAGCTGAAGAGACAGTGGGGAATGCAGAATAAAAGCTTGTTTGGCACAAACAATTGGTGAGAGCTACTGTGTGACATAAAAAGAAGCCAAGTCTGTAAGGTAGCAGCAAGTAGGAAGGACGGGTTCTAGCAGAAGGTGCCCACATTACAATCGTGCCTTGGTCAGCTGGACACCAGTTTATATCTGCCCCCCCTTACAAGGTGTATACTCTCAAGTAATTGTTTCTTAATTGTTTTACAAATTTTATTTCTCAAATTTTTACTGTTCATATCTATAGAGTTCTGATAAACTAACAGTGTGTCAATGAATTATGAAGGTGCTTTTAATTTAAGAATGCTATCTTAGGTATTATAAAGGTATCCAAATTCTATTTCCAATTAAGTTTTTGGTTAAAAATATAGAGAAAGGTTTGATTGCTTTTAAAAACAAATTTAGTAAGCAGCACATTCTTGAAACTAACAGAGATCTTTTATAGACACGAAGTGTAGTCAATCCATAAAACCACGTGGTCACTTAAGACACTATTGCACTGCCAAGCTTGTTCCTGAGAGTATACCTATTACCATTTAAGGACACAGTCCTGGAGGAGGATGATTGCTTTTGTGCTTGAGAAACACACTCAGGCCTTAGATTTCTCTGCCCTGGACCAGCAATTGTGTCATTACTTGTAACGAAGAAAAGATGACACTTGACCAAGGATGCATTAATCAGCACAGGATAGAATGGTATATTTTTATATTCTAATATATGAAGCCATTTTCTATGTTTTTCAACTTCAGTCTGCACACAGTATGACTAAGTGAGCAAATAGTAAATGACCTAGACAATGCAGCACAAGAAAAATAAGCCCTATGCCAGATAAGACAGAGAGAACAACCTATATCTTTCCATATTAGCCTTCTAATTCTGCAAGTGCTTTGTGCACAACAGAAACTACCCAGACAAGCATATATTGTACTTGTTTTAGGGCACTGTTCCTGCACTTGGTATTTGAAGGCTTTTAGTAAACTGAATGATAATTCAACACCATTAGTTAAAATTTTGAGTTTTTAATACAAAAATTTATGAAGATTCCATAAAGATTCACCAAGTATGGCAACTCATCTCATGGCTATGACTCCCTTCCTTGGGTCCTGGTGCATTTGGAGAGTCACGTGGTCCATATTGGTGTCAGTGGTTCGATACAGCCCATTTAATGTTTTAAAAAGTCTGTCTAGTACTAACAGAATTCTATAACATGAATTTCACAAGTTCACTTTATAAATCTATCTCTTGGGCTTCAGAATATTTATTTTATAAAAATGTTCCCAAGATTTTTTTTTTTTTTTTAATTTTGAAATGCTGGGGATTTAACCCAGGACCTCATGAAAGCTAGGTAAACATAGCTGGGAATGTAGTTCCCAGATATATTTTGTAAAATGTTTCAATAAATGCTATATCTTCAAATATATTTTATACTACTTATTACTAAGGAGATAGATTTAAAGTTATGAGAAAATCCTCACTACTTTAAATTTGTCTATTTACAACTTATAAATCATACTGAATGACCTATGTTCTTCATTAAAAAATAGTATATATTCATAATATCTTTAAAAAGTAAAAGCATACAAACAAACAGGAAATATTAGTTCCAATTTCTGCCACCCCTTCTTACTGAGGGTTTCTACCATAGCTTTATGGAAACTGATAAAGCGTATTTCAGAGCCCCTTGTAATAGTATTTGATATGGCTATACATAAGTCAAGGACCTAAACGAATGACTTTACATACTGCTTTCTAACTTCATGTTTGGACAACATTCCTTACCATGTGCACACAGTAAAATCTATGCAGCTTTAAAAGGAAGAGGAAAACTGAATTGAAAATCATAATATACTTAAAAGCAACTAACCTTTTTCCACCTCATTCAGATTAGCAGCTGGCAGCAACAAAGACAGAAGAGACAAAAGACTTTTTACATTGCAATACAACAGCAGAGCACATGAAGCCAACGCTTAGTAGTACCAACAGAGAAGCCAGGGTGAGAGAGCAAACTGAAGCAAGGCTTAGATTTCTTACCTATGGCTGGTCAAACGCACAAACATGGAGAAAAATGAGGCAAAAGGTAAACACCATCACAGGGAGCTAGAGCATCTAAACCAGGTGACGTACAGTCAGTAGCTCTACTGTTTAATATGTACACTGGATGGTTTGTGTGTGGGCCTCAGGGATTTGGAAAACAAATAAATAATGGTATAAAATGGAAAAAAATTAAAGCATTCTGATTAATTTTTTCACAGAATAGATTTTAAGGTTTTACATGCCTAATCTGTATGGAAATTTTTGGTTTACAAATGAATTTATATAATCCCATTAGGTAATATGAAGGTTTAAAATGGGATCAACTTGCATCATACTTGTATGTTGTCCCTTTGAGTACAGATTACTTTTGACAACACAGTCTTGAAATAGCAGTTCTAATGGTTTGACTGTTGGGACACGTGCAAAAACATGTGTCAATCCAAAACCTAATCTAACACTAGCTAAGAAAAGGTACCCATGTTTTCAATGTTGTAGATGTACGTATTTCCAATTTTCATTTCATAGGCCTTGAGCTTGTGAAAATTTACCTAGAAGAAATATCTTGTGTTTAAAAAAGATATAATAATGACTAAAAAAAAAGCAATACCAAGCCCCCAAATCTCTCAAGTTAAAATGAAAATTGCACAATTAAAAAATAATTTAATATTTCCAGTCCTACTTTCCCAGTAGTTAGCTTAGTGATTTTTATTTAAGATCACAGTTAATTCAACTTTTCAAAACTTAATCCTGCTTGAAGAATACTAGCAATCAGAGCTCAAGCATAATCCAACTAAAAGGACAGATGATGGTTTGAAATAGGCAGAGGACAGCATTTTGGGTGAGTACTGTGGAGAGGGTACAGTAAGTTTGGATAACAGAAAAACAGTGTCAGTCCTTGTAATTCCTTGCATCACTATCTTTGGAAGAAATAGAGGACAGCATTTCCTCCTCTAATGGAACATTAACTATTTACTGTCATTTTATTTAAGGATTAAATAAATGTTGATAAATTTCTCAATGTCGTTTCAGCCTGTTCATCATTCATGATTTCTTTGAAAAAAGCTTTCAGATCTTTTTATTTTCTCCATTGGTAAAATTCTGCTCATTTTGACTATTGACATGGAGGGCAAATTTGAATATTACTACCATAATAATTTATAAGCTTTTCTATGAAGTTTTATTTGCTATATAAAACAGAGCTCACTTTCTCATTGTATGCCTTTCAGATATAGAGTAAAGAAATCTTAAAAGTAAAAACAACTCGTGATTTGAATGAGTTTTAAACAATAATGTTATTATATTCACTGAGCATAACAGGGTTTCTTTTCCCAAATTTCATGCTCATTAATCAGATCCCAAACTTACATTTAAAACAATATAGTCACATTGTAAGAAAATTGCTCCCTAAATGCAGATGTGTATTAATCAGGATATAAAACTGTAGAGTTTGATTTATCCTTTCCTAAAATTAAATACCACTTTATGTTACTGATTTTAAAATCTGCTGATGACTGATATTTTGTAAAAAAGATTATTTTACAAATGTACAAAAACACTACAGTTAAAAGATAAGTTATAAATTTATTTGATTTAGGTTATCTTCTCTATCGTCAAATTGTTAAATTGTTCTTGATCCACAAGAACCAGGCTAAAGTTAGAATGGTGATGCCTTCATGCCCTCCACACCATGCCCTTTCTCAAGTCCAATATTTACCTTGATCCTTTGCCCAAATTAAGTCAATCCAATTATTTGCAATAGCAATAAGTAAAAAGGCTGAAAGAGTCTTAGTTCCTGTCCAGAACTAAACAGTTATTGAGGGATGGCTGTGGTAGGTTTCCGTATGAAAGCTTTTAAAAATGTCACATTTGGCTAAGAAGTGGTTTCACTAAGCTTTGGGTCACTATGATAGGTCTCAAACAAAGAAATCTGATACGTCATAATGTATCACACTTCTCAGAGGAAGGCACACTGAACTGAATCACTGTGGAAGGGATGATGTGTTCCAGGGGAACAGGAGTACAGCAGGAGCTTGGGAAATGAATGGTGAACAGTAAAACAAAGACTAAAAAATGCATATATATAAGAATAAGGAATAGCAATTTTAAGCCCAAAGCAGGGGACTTCCTCCAAATCAATCTGGAAGTATCTGATACATGAACATGAACACAGCTGTGCTCCAAAGCCTAGGTTCTATCTAGAAGGGGACACACAGTACAGAAAATCCTAGTCTCCATGTTCAGGAAGGCATGGATAATGAAAATATGCTCATAATGCTTGGGTCCAATTTTCTGGTGGAGTCAGAGCAGTTTGGTTTACAGAGACCAATAAAAATTAAGTGGATTCTTAAGTCCTTTGTATAATGATCCAAACAGTGATGGAAAAAGATCTATTCTACCCAAAGATAGTACTAAGTAATAGATTTTAGTACATGCACTAAAATGGCAGGAAACTGAGTTGTGACACAAGTGACATTGGTGAAAAGTCAAAGCTATGTAGTACCTAAGCTCTTTCTAGCCATGTTAGAATAGGTGTGTGTTAGGTATATTTGCTATCCTTTGTTAACAAAATATCAAAGAATGTTCAAATTTGGCCCACTAAGTAGTGTAAGCACTATTATGTATGTAGCAATTAGTGATACAATATACTCGAGTTTTTTCTGGAAACTCAGAATGGCATAAATTTACATGCAATCAGGTGCTTCACTGATATAAATGAAACTGTGTCATGGAAAAGACAGCTTCAGAGACACTCAGATGTGGGTTGTTAAAATGAACTTCATTATTCTATCTAGTATGTTCTCACAATGAAAGATACTTTCCCATCAAGAAAGGCATTTGATAAAATGCAGTTTGAAATATAACAACTTATATTTCAATGATTTCCCAACAAACCTCTGGGAAAGTTAATCATACAGACGTGTTCAATGCTTAAAGATGTTAACCTAAGCCACTTACATAGTTATTCAACTCTCATCCACTTAACTGTGTATTGGATTATATGCAAATAAATAATAAAGGAAGACACCCAGCAAAATGAAGATGACAACTTTGAGAAGAGTGACAGAATCTACTTCTCTATTTTTTTCTTACAAAGAAAATAGGGTATATTCTTTTTTTCTCTATCAACTTTGAGTGATTTATTAAAGAAAAAATATCCATGGTGTTTCTTTTTTTTTTCTGTTCATCTATAGACCTTTTGTTTTTATTTTTTATTATTGTTTCTTATTCATAGCCACAAAAATCAATCAAGAAAACCTATTCTATCAAAAGAGGCACATTATAAAGTTGATGCTGATTTTTTAAATGGAAAATAGGTTTGAATTGAGAGAAAGTTTAGCAGTTTGGATGGTTTTATCACATCTATCCTCCCAGGAGACAAAGTATCAGAAAAAAACAGAGGAGGGTCTCATAAAACAATCCTATGTGCTCTATATCTTCCTCTTTGAGTTTCATTTGAAAGCACATGAGGTACTCCCTAGTGAAGAAATATGTGTGGGTGTAAGCAATGTTTAATTATGCTTTGGCTACATAAAGAAAGGTCCTCCTTTCACATACATATTGGAGAGTTAGTTTGCACAATTGTAGAAAACAGTCTTCATGAAAACATCATTGAATTGTGGGACAGAAAGTTTCAGCATGATAAGTTCTTTTGTTGCTGGACAGCATGATTTTATAGTAGATGTAGTGTTGAAGTGAGCTTGCTGAGTCTTTTATTTGGTTGGGTTTCACCATCTTCAACTCCTGTTTTTTTATATTACATCTAATTCCCAAATTATCTGTTAGTTATTGAATTACAGAAAAGCCTGATAAATTTAGCATCGTACCAATCATGCTTTCAAACGGATGTACTGATTATGGGCACAGTGTTTCCCATGCTTCGTACCTGTGTACTCAGGTGGGCAGAGACATGTGTAGTTGTTAACTCCATCAACACATGTGGAGTTATTTTCGCAGTCATTGTCTTCACAGTCATCAACATTGACTTCACAGTTTTCACCTTCAAATCCATCAGCACAAATACACCTGAGTATCCAGGGAAAAAAGCATGAAACATCTTTTTGCTGCATTTTAAAGCCATGAGCTATAAATACTGAAAAAAGCATAAATATAACCATCAATTTTAGAGCTTTTAACTATGATAAATTGATTTTTAAAATGCTTTGAAATGACATGTTGCAAGCTTCAATTTAAGGTAACATCTCACAAACCAGAAAACATTCAAAAAATAAAATTTATGCTGGCTACAGCACATGGCTCCAGTCTTAAAAGTCAATAAACCCAATTTATTTGCATGTCTAAAACACAAGAAAAGTTTTACTCCACAACCTAGACATATTAATCTCAAATTGAGCTCTAACAAAATAATTCATGTTACTTTGTTCATCAAGGAAGAGGCACTGGTTTTGATTTCAAAAATCCTGTCATCTACTACTCTATGTGTACTATCCATGATATCCTGCAACAAAAAAGAGATCTAAAATTTAAATATTGTCTTTCTTGTGATTATGAAGTGTGAATGTTTTCTTTAAGTCTCAACAAATGTAATTTTTCCCTAGCATAAAGCATTGTGTATTTAATCCTGAGTATCAGAATAATCTGAGTAAAGTCTAGATGCATAAGAGACAATTTCATTAAAGAAATAAGTATGTTTCTTCTAAAAGTTGACATTTCTAACAAGTTTTATAAGCAAATTTGCATTCTTTTGTGAAATTATTAGTGTTCCTTAATAAAGAATTGTATTTCATAATTCACAAATTATATCTGAAGCAATTGTACCCTATGATTAAATAATTCATGATTTAAAATGTCCATGGCATGTTTGTCTATTCATATTGCATCCATTTTGTTTCAGTGGGACCTACATCTTATTATCCACTGTCTATTGAAGCAAAAAGCAAATCAACAGAGGAATACAGGATTTGCAGTATTTGTCTTGTTGGCTATTAATATCATGGAGCCAATTCTTTGTTTTGCCCTAATCTGACTTAATTAATTACAATGTGTGCATGTGCATGTTTTTAAATTTTTGATTTTGTAGCATCCTAAGCTGAGAACTCTGTAGTGTCTCCATTTGTTTTTAATATTGCAGTATCTCTGAGAGGGCCCAATACATTTTGCCCACACACTGAGATTCTTCTTAAAATAATACTCATTTATTTCAAAAAGAAAATGCATACCTTCTTAGTCATTCTTTGAAGTCCATTAGACTTCACAGTCTAACAACTTACCAGAATCCATCTTTTTCCCCCTCTTTTAAGTGGCAAGTTCCTCCATGTTTACATGGGTTACTGATGCATGCATGAATTGGAACATCACAGTCCTGCCCCTGAAGAAGGAATGGCCAAGTAAAGTTGACTGAAAATAAGGTAGTTTTCAGCATATAGAGAAAACACAGTAGAATAATGAAGGATACCCTATCACAGCTCCCACAACTTCTCCTACCTACCTTGAAACCATAAGGACAGGTACATCGATAAAAGTCAACTGGATCATTGTTACAAGTGCCATCATTTTTGCATGGATTTGATAAGCAGGGATTACATTTAGCTAAAATATTCACATCCACAGGACCTAAAAATTAATTGAAAAATATGAGAAACTGATGCTTTCCATTTTTAGTTCGCTTAAAATTATTTTTATTCCTTAATGGAGCAGAACATTTTGTATAAAATGCTGGCCACATACTTGAATGTATTCCTCTTCCAAGACAAAACCAGGAGTCAGCATAATCATACTATATTCAAGTTTATCCAGGAAGTCTTTTCACCGGGAGGTACATGTGATTTTCTGAGCGAGAGTTAGGCTTGGATTGGTAGCTTAGGTGATTACTAGCTACTGTTAATGATACCAGTGTCACATGGCAAATCCCTTTACGGGCTGACTAATTGATATAAATGCATTCTATTGCAACCACCTACCTCTAAATGTCAGCCAGGCTCATGAAAATGCATATTACACTATCAGTCTCAGAAAAGACTACATGTTTAGTGGTGGGTTGCATGAGTTTTATAAACAGAAATATGTAGAACAGTTTCACTGTAATTCAAAACAATAGAACACACCTGTCCAGATAACATTAGCTCAGTATTGCTCTTCCCTCTCTTCCTTCATTCCTTACTCCCTCTTCTTTCTTCCCCTTTTTTATTCTTTCATCCCCACCCTGCTCTCTCTTCTTAGAAAATGAAACTAGGACCTCACACACGCTAAGCACTCTAAGACTCCACTATGTCTCCAGCTCCAGTGCTATTTTTATGCACATGGAAACACACCAGAAATGTGGCCTCTACTGTATTCTCCCTCATATCCTTTTGGTTCAGTTTGTTAGTTCATGAACACAGTAATGATGAGTGAGGTTTCTAGACTTTCCTCTCCAAGAAGAAGATACCACTGAAATGTTCTCTACTTGCAATCCCACATTTTGGGAAACATCTTTTAAAGATCTCATGATCCATAAAGGGTCTAGATTCATGCAGATTTAGTTGCAGACATTTTCCAATAGTTGCACTTACGTATTTGATAAAGACCAACAATATGGAAATTGAATTGTCCTCAATTAAACTGTGTTCCATTCATATTACTTTTGCACTGTTTGTGAAAGTTCACTAGCTTTACTCTTGGCAATTGTGTCTGACTAGGACAATGGCAAAGTGAAATCTTTATATATAAAATGTGAATGTTTTATAGCATAAATATTATTATATTTTTATTCCCACCCACCAATATTTCTGCAGCATTTTACCTTCATTGGAACAAGCAGTGACAAGTCCAACTCTTATGTGTCATTGTATATAAATCCTACCAAATTTCCTGGGAAATTTGTTATTGGGACAGTGTACAGTGTACCTTCCACATCAGTGCTCTAACATTCTAAGGTAACTTCATCCAAAAGGTTGTATGACTTCTGCTCATGTAAAGAACTGTTGATGAAATTATTCTCTAGATTAGAGCTTATGCTAGTGATTTATGTAAGAGAAAGTGAATTTACACGGAGACTATTTCTTTTTATATCACTTATCTTGGGAAATACCAGTACTTATTAAAATGGCTTGGGATTAAAATCTGTAAGGAAGATAGTATTCCATATTGTTAAATATTTCTGTAAAACAAAACACAGCTTAAAAACACCATGTAGTTATATACACACATAGAAATTCCTGTTTCAACATTTGGACATGGATGAGTTTTGAGATGACTGTGTGAATGGTAAGGGGTTGTGCTTGCTTTTAGTGACAACTCTGTTACTAGAGAAGACTTTGCCAGTGCCAGGATTCCCTGTTCCCGCCACATTTTCAGGGTTACTATAGTAACTAATGCAGTTTCTATATCAAATTACAGATGACGATTTGCTGGGATTAATTCTAAAGCAAGCCTCAGAGAAATTCAATTTTCCATCTCCCCCAAATTATTTACCAGTTAAGGGCAAGTATTCAACACACTGAATGTTGGCAGTTAGTTAAAACAGTTAAATTAATGTAATACAATAAATGGTTTTGTTTGCTGAAGTTACATTTAGAACCAGGAGTAGAGAAGGAAATACCTAATTTATAGTGAATTCTTTAGCTGGGAAGAAGAGAGAATCTAACTTGGAACAAAGGTACAGAATGAAGATTCAGAGAATGTGCTTCAGCAAAACAGCAGGTGAGCAAATCCACGGTCTGCAAACACTTATCTGGCCACTTCTCAAGACCTTGAGAAAAAACGTCTTGGTCTTTAGCACTTTCAAACTTGTTAGACTATGGTTTGAGTAAAGGAGTTCAGGGCTGACAGTTTCTAAGTTCATCCTGTGCAATGTGACATTTTTCAGCAATTATGTTTGCATATCTAGATGAGAAGCTAGAGATTGTTTTAGGGGAAAAAAAAACCCTGAATACATTTTGAAGAATTTAATGGAATATGTCATTAACCAAACTGTGAGTCTGAAGGAGTCCCTGTCCAGTTTACTACATACTCAAGATCTATTTAATAAATGTACATCAAATTATAACAGTAATAGTACTATGTAATTTCCCCAGTTTTTCTAGAAATGAACAAGTTTAATGTCCTATATTGTAATTATGCTGAATTGGGTTACTGTTTTGAATCTTAAGGGTATATGGAGATTGTTATCCTCTTGTATATAGTCAGTTTAGCTGAAAGAATCAGGATAATTTAAAAAAGTTCACATGCACATCCTCATTTGACAATTTTTTAAACACACTGAACTGTTTTAGTTTAGAAAAATACAGAATTCTAAAGTTGACTATAATAGCTACCATTTTATTTGCTTCTCCTTTGTACATTTTTACATACATAAATAAAAATAAATAAAATAAATTATTATTTTATGGTCCTGGAGTTCAAGACCAGGGCCTTATGTATGCTTGGCAAGTGTTCTCCTACTGAGATATATTCCCAACCCTATATCTTTCTTCTAAAACCAGATCTTCAAAGATAATTTCTTAACCTGAAGTCAGTGGCTTATGCCTGTAATCCTATCTACCTGGTAGGCTGAGATCTGAAGGATCACGATTTGTAGCTAGACTGGACAAAGGTTAGTAAGACTCCCATCACAACCAATAGCTGGGTACAACATTGTATACACTTGTCATCTCAAGCTATGAGGGGGAGAGAGAGATCAGGAGGATCAAGGTTCCATACCAATTTAGGCAAAAATGTTTGTGAAACCTCATCTCAATGAAAAAAGGCCGGACCTGTTGGTACATGCCTGCCATTCCAGCAACAGCAGGAAGGCTAAAATAGGAGAATCATAATCCAGGCTGGCCTGAGCAAAAAGTGAGATCCCCATCTCAAAAATAATGGGAGCAAAAAGGGCTGGAGGTGTGGCTCAAGTGTTAGAGTGCCTGCCTTGCAGGCATGAGACTCTAAGTTCAAACCAAAATAGCACTACACAAAATGATAATTTCTTATTTCTACCACTTTGGGTTTGAGTAAATGGTAATTTTAAAATGTTTGTAGGTTACAAAAATTCTACATAACAACATCCTCTGACGTCTCCAATCACTTTCCTATTTTAATTAGAGCATAATTTCACTTAGCAAAAATCCTCTTATGTGACTTTTACATCTATCTGATTTCTGTAACTCTGGTTATTTTTACATCTAAACCTTTTGGAACTATATCCTTTGTATCTGGCTCACTGCTCTCATTCATCTTCACACCCATATTTTGGCTGTCTATCTTATGTCTTTTATTTGACTCCAGTTTTGACCTGTTTTCCATCCAGGCTATTTTCAGATAGATACCCTCTCTTGTAATCTTCTGATTCAAGGAGAATAATACTGTTAATCTGTTTATAAGGTAAGGAAATATTATCAGAACTTATGGGAGATTCTAAATACAGTCATCATGAAATGATAGAAGGATTAGCACACCATTCTAGGAGCAAATCAACACTTGTACAATTTTTTATGCTTGGTTTGTCCAAGTGAAAAATGATGTCCAGGAACAGAAATTGGAAAAGTCATTTAGCAGAACAGATATTAATCTTGGTTGCAGAATCTGAAGCATTAACTCAAGTTAGTCATTTACATTTGTCATTTAATTGTGTGGTATTAGGATAGGAAGTCACCTCAATGGATTGTTTTAGGCATTAAGTGGGAGTTTAATGAATGTCAAAGTAAGAAACCTAGTGACATCAGACGCAAATCTCAGCAAGGATTCACACTCTTTCCTAGATTTTCAAAAAGTATGGTGGCACAAAGTAAAAGTGGTTAACTTAAAAGAAGAAAGAGATTCATTTGATATTTGTTCAAATTTCAAGATAGACAAAGACAAAATAGAGCTGCCATTTATCTATTCAAAGTTCAGTAGCACCTTTTCTTCTAATTTTATTTATTTATTTTGTTTTGGCAGTACTGGGGTTTGACCTCAGGCTTCACATTTATGAGGCAAGTGTTCTATCACTTGAGCCACACTTCCAGCCCCAGAAACACCTTCCATATATGTTAGGAGTTGCTGAAACTTGGGGGTAACTGAAGGGACTGTTATGCAAACCATCAGGAATAGAGGTGGGTATCAAAAGATAATTAACAACTTGCAGAGTAAGTTATTTCATGTTAAGAAATACAACTGAGTTGTGAGTTTGGTGTGGACAATTACACAAAATAACAGAATAACTTTAAGCAGCAGGAGAGGTTCTCTCTCTTTTCTTTCCCTTGCATTGCTGCTTAGAAGGGAACTACCACCTTCCAGGCTTCCTCCTTTTTAAAGCTCCGTGGTTCCAAGAAGTGTTAAAATGGTGCCAACAAATTAGCCCTCATGAGATGTGTGACACGGAGAGAAGAAAAGGACCTTCACTTCAAGGAGACAGATATTTGCAAGTGTGACTGAAATAAAAGAGGTCAGTCTAGGCTAACTGGATTGATTTAAGATTTGGTCTTGACTTATGAAAGCACTATAGTATCAGCTATATGGGCAGAGGTGTGCTTAGCTTAATAATTCAAAGGGAAAATAAGAAGAAAGTTTGGTTATCAGTTTGTCTTTGTCACTTACTTTAATCTTTAATGGGAGAACTGCAGGACCTCAAATCCATTAAAGCTTGTAGGCAGAGTTGTGTACTTGACTCAAATCACTAGCTATGCACCTGACACCAATGTTACCACTCACTGAGAATTGTATCTCACTTGATTTATTACCAAAAGCTCCAGACAAACATTTCTAACTATATCCCAAAGTGTGTCTTCATTCTGGCATGAGCACAATCACAAAATTGTCTAGTTTTGCCCTTGTATAAAGTCAGAAGTACATCAAAGACAACTCAAGAAACTTGTAGGGGATATTTGATGTCGAGCATAACAAACTAAAAGGAGGCTTTTATTTAAAACCAATGTTTCTGTGCTCCACTTGCTATGACCGAATTTTTTAAACATTAATATCAAAGGTATATTTGTTAAAATTCCATCATTAAATCACTCACATATCAAATATTTATTGGGGACGTACTTTGTGCCAGGCACTAGGCTAAGTTGTAGGGGATCCAAGCCAAGTGAACTGCCTGAGTTTTTGGAAAAACTTTCAGAAGAAGCATACATGTATCAGTTAGAGAAAGAATGTGGAAGAGAATGAATGTCTTAAAATACTTGTTTTAAGTTTCTGCAAGCTGTTAAGGGAGAGTAATCTACTAAGCAAATGGAAATATGAATCTGAAGTTCTTATGAAAAATCATGGACAGATATTTGAAGTCATGAAATGAAATCAACTAACAATTTAGTAGGACTAATGGTAGGACCTCATATAAGTCTTTAATTACCCACTGAAGAGTGGATAAAAAAGAAAACTGTGTCAGCAACAGAAGTGAAGGAAGAGGCAAAAAGAACATACAAGAAAGAACATTGGCTAGCACTGCCTAAGACTGAATTTAGCAGGATGGATGTCATTGGTGCCACTGTAGTTCAGTTTAGGGTTTCCAAATCATGGGGATTAAAATTCCTTGAAATTTTCATTTATATAAATGGTTAAGTGAAACCACAAAAGCTAAGTGTTATTCTCTAAGATCACTGGCTTGGTCATTTGCTACATTCACCTGAGATCTTTATCTAGTAAATGAACTTCCTGAATCTAAAAGGTAAATCTCAACAATTATTTTATGGATTATTTTATCATAGAGAATATGGATATCAAACATTTAAGAACTGAACATTAAATTTTGGTTCTATTCACCTATTAAGACAGATGTCTGTTCCCAGTTTCAAATTTTGAAATTGTAATGAAAAATAGCCCCTTTTTATTTTCTATGAATGATGCTTTTGACAGATAACTATATATTAGCCACAATTTTTTCTTTCTGGTGAGCAAATCATAATCCCCCAAGGCTAAGGTCATTTCAAAGTTAGAACTACATTAGTGACACTAAATCTGAAAATATAAAAATGTATTGATGGTGTTCTAAATAATGCTTCAAAATGGATCTAACTAGTAAAATTTTATTACTTTTAGTTTAGGCTAACTTATTTAATCATCTTCATACCTATTTGAAGAACTAAGGACAATCTCAATGAACAGTTTTGAGACATGAAATGAAAGGCATGACTCAAGCTTGACAAAAACTCTCCCCAACAGGAAGATGCTGCTCTTGCTAGGTAACATATGCACGCTCTTGCATAGTTACTAATGTGTGGACTTTTCCCAGAATTTCAGAGTGTACAGGATTCATAATGGATGAAATTAGAGGAAGAGATCAGCCAGAAGAAGGTGAAGTGTTATTCATTTTAGGACTTTAAAAGTTACCAGTATTCCTCAACCTTTGAACTGGCTTTTACAGTGGAAGAGATGAAGATATTTATTGGCATATCCTGCCTCTTTATTTGAGCTCCTGGTTCCCAGAAAACTGTCCATTTGAGCCTGTGCCTCTCTTCTCTTCTCTAATCTTTTCTGTTCCACTTAGGTTCCTATAAGAATCTCTTGGTGACCTCATGGATCTGCTAGTGTCATTACAGTTCCATAAATGCTTGGTGTGGGCATATACCATTAGTATCTTACACAGATTTTTATCACCAAAGTTCCATATTGTTTTAGAATAATTTATTTAAGTGTATATATTAGTAAAATGTAAGATTCATGATGATATGGGTTTAATTATGTATCATCTATTATTGCATTCTTAACCCTTTGGAGCTGTGCCTGGTATGGAGGAGGAACAACAGTATTTATTAAATGCATGAAGGAAGAGATCATTCATTTCCAATAGAATGTTCATTCTGTAGCACATTTAAATGGCTAATGAATGTTTGTCAACTGAAGAAAATGAACAAATTAGTGTCTGTATAGCTAAATCTTCCTAAATCTGGAGACTTAAAAGGAGATATTAGAAGTTAATGAGTTGCACATTCTATGTTAATTTTCTCAATGAAAACCTAGAAATGCAAAACCTCTGTTTTATTGCACATGACTTTATCACTCTAATGTCAACAGATAATCAAAAGATGAGATTAGGGTTATAGAGATGAAATTTGGGTTATAGCGAATGTGAATATGGTTGATTTACATTCTATACAAGGATAAGAATAGAATTTTTAAACCTGTTGAAGGGGACTAAGGTAGAAAGGAGAAAAATAGAGGGGATGAACCAATTCAGATTAGAATACACATATACGTGGAAATGTTACAATGAAGCACCCTGCATAGCTATCTTAAAGAAACAAAAATGTCTTTTTTACAAAAACAAAAAAGAGAATAGGAAGGTATAACAGGTCCTGTCTGGGAGCTGGTACCAGTGGTAGGAGGAAGGACATAAGGAAAGAGTACAAGAGGATGAATGTAGTGGAAACATGTACACATGGATGTAAATGGAAAAATGAGACCTGTTGAAACTATTATAGGGATGGGAGGAGGAGAGGATAAAGGAGAATGATGAGGGGGTGAATTTAACCATGATATATTGCAAGAACTTTTATTAATGTCACATGTACCCCATACAACAATAATATGGTAATAATTTTTTAAAAAGACAAGTCATGACCATTGACTTTTTACTCAAGAATGATCTCACCTGTGTGTTGATTAAACATGCTATTATCATATACTTCATTCTATTCTTTTATGTTTATTTTACAGGTAAATATGAAATAGACACAAAGAAAGTACTGTAAAATGGAGAATAAAATTCTTACTGAAACAATTAATTACTTAAAATAATGGTATATTTTTTCCTTTAAATTATATTTAAATATAGTTATGTAAACATGTCTTCAAATAAGGAATATTTATCTCCTGCTATAATTTAAAATTACATATTAATAAACCTTAATATTTGGGGTTTGTACCTAACTGATTTTCCTGAATAAAATAAAAACACATCACACAATTATTATGTGGAAAGTCAAATTAAAAATATAAAAATATTGAATTGTAAAAATTTTTAAAGCATCTTTTTATTGCTTTCAAGCTTATAAAGCATGCATGTTCAACAGCCCAGGACTCAGGAGATTTCCTTGGGTGGATTATTTTAATCAACAGATTAGAATACTTTACCTTTGATCAATCTTATGAGTAAATATTTACGAGTAAAGCATTGGAAGATAGCTTAAAACTTTTGTTTTCTCAGTGTGTTTCTATAGTAGGGCTGCAATCTTATTGACACTGACAATTTGTATTAAAAATGTTTTTATTGAAAATTATAAAGTAAAATTTAGCAGTAAGCACTGGACTCAGAGATTCAGGGTTAAAATTCTGGCTCTTAATTGGCAGCTAAATTTTTTTGAACAAATTAATCACACTAAGTGCAATATTTTCACCTTTCAAATGGGAAAGTTAGTGACAGTTCTTATATAGGAATAATGTACCAATTAAACAATGGAAATCTAGACAAAGCACTCAATATAATGGAAAGTACTCCAAAAAGAAGTGAACTATTATTTTTATTACTGCTATTACTACTAGTAGGACTAGCAGTAGCAATATTGGCAATGATCCAGTCTGAATTGTCATAAATCTTGAACTAGCAGGAAATTAATAAAGCAATGAAACGTTACAATATTTTGACAAATGTTGAGACAGATGCAAAAAGCAATATCACTCTAAAATGATATTAAGGTATAGGAAATTGAAGAGAAGCCTAAGGTCTACAATCACATCTTATTTGTTGTGTCTTCAATGTCTGCACTGATTGCCAGCTGGCCTATATCAATTCAATTTGCTTTCCAATGTAAGATATACCTTCAAATATATGTAACTTACTGATTTGATAATGTAGTGAATGTTAAACTAAGCTGCAAGGTTCAGCTGAGAGATCTAGGACCTTCAATTGTCTGTCAATTGACAAGTTTTAGCTCTACTGTTTCCCAGGAGCCCTGGAACAGGTACAGAATTCTCCGATAGTGTAGCTGTGCTTGTATAATTCTGTCCACTTGGGGCACTCATCCTCACACTTCTCTGAACAGCTGGATAGACACATTTGTGCCATTAAATCCTGCACAATCACCTCCTCTGAGACAATTTCTTCCTCTGAGTCTTTGCAGCGAATTCACTATTAATGTGGTAGCTGTGAGTCATATATGGATACTTCAGTTTAGATTTATATGTGATGAAGAGAAAAATTCACTTCCTTGGTCACCTTAGCCACATGTTATAGACTCAAATAACCAACAATGGACAGAGCTACAATATTGGCAAGTGTAGACAGACAGTATTTCAATTACTGTTGGAAGTTTTACTGAGTACTGCTGATAATAACCAATTATTCCCACAACCTTATTTCTGCTCAGTGCCATACTAAGTATATGAATTGCTTTAGTAATTAAGTGAAAAAACTGCCAAATATAGTGACATAACTCTTAAGTATATAGGTTCATATTATGTATGTATTAGACTTCTGAGAACATTTAAGAAATTAATGCAAAATGGGAGGTCCTAAGATTAGAATATAAGTATGTAGCTCTTTCAAAATTCTGTTACAATTTTTTCCAGAGTTATTTAAAAAAAAAGAAAAATATCCCCACAGAATTACAAATTTAAGGGACACAGATAAGCACCCACATTCTTCAAAATGAAATATGGGTCTTCCTGGGCTCAGAGAGGTATAAAAAAATCAGATTGCAATTTTTCAACTTCCCCATTTAATCTGTCTGATAGCAAAGTTTATGTCTGTTTCATTATCTCTACTTTCACTTTGACAATCATGTCTCCCCTACTTTACAAAAGAAAGAATGGCATAAACTTCTCTGTGCCACACAATACCAGGATTTAGTTTTACACATAAAATATATTTAACCAACATTTGCTGATTACACATTTATAAATTTCAAGAAATTTTCTTCTCTATTTAATAATTCTGAGTTGCCCTCTTAACCCATTTATAATTTAAGAATCATGGCAACTTTCTATACTGACTTTTGTAAGGAAGCTACATTCATATATTTGAGTGCCAAAAATTGAAAGGTACATAAAACCAATGTAATAGTGGTAATCTCTAGGTATTGTGATTAATGGTTAATTTATTTTCTCCGTGCAGAAAGAAAATGCTTGCTATTTAGATTTAGATTTTTTTGCATGTATCACTCTGAGAATGATAGAAGAAAATATTTTTTATGAAGACAATATTAAGAACTTACAAATACATCAAAGGAAAAAGAAAGGGATACAAGCAGGCATGGAAAAGGAACAACATAAGAAGTCTGCAGCACAAGGCAAGTTGGAAGGTTTGGCTGGAGCACCTGGGAGGGCTATTTGTCCTTACCTGGTATTGAGAATCCACAGGGCCCTGGCAGCCCTAAGAGCAAGTGACATATCAAGACAAGGGAAAGGCAAAACGTTTCACTTGTTAGAGGTTATGAAGAAATTTCCAGAAATTGTGTGTAGTTTACATTTTTCCAAACATTTCAAGAAAACTTAGAAATTTCCAATGAACTATTCTGAGATATATCTGAGAAATCTAATTCTTTAATTGGACATCTCTAGCAACTGTTGTAAAAAGGGGAAGAAAACACTATGATTTGGGGAGCTTCGTCTAGTGGCAATAGTTGGTCTTTTTCTTTGGCAATTAATGTAATGCTTTAAAAAAATTGTAACTAATTTAAAGCCACAACCTGACATGTAAATATTTTGGAGGGTGAAAATAAGGGTGAATAATTCAGAACCATACCTTGACATGTAAATTTTTTGGAAGGAGTTGTGAGTAACAGTTTATCTGCCATTTCTCCAGGACCAGCACAGCGAGCAATTCCTGGCTCCTTGTATTCTGACTTCACCCAGTCGGATAACCACTGGATATTACAATCACAGTAAAGAGGGTTGGCCCCAATCGCTCTGAAAAAAGAACACCACAGAAGCACACACACGAGTATGGAAGCATTGTTACTTCCTAAGGGAACAGAATTCAAAGTGATGCTCAGCAGAAATTCCCTATAGATTTATTGATGATAAAAATTTAGACCTTGGGGATTCCCATTTTCCTGAATCATGTGCCACTGGGATTTAGTAGCTGTCACTAATGTTAACACTTACTTGGGTTTAACAAGTTCTCCTCATCCATTCAGAGATATATTTATGTTGGATGTAAGCATACTCTAAGTGCAGATTAACACTTTCTGCATTCAGTTACTTCCTGAGGGAGGGCTCAATCACTCTGTAAGCTTCTGAGGACCCAAATATCAATAAGGCATCATTCTTAACTTCAAAGAACCCTTCATGCTGAGGCAATTAGCATATAAACATACAAAAAATAGTTTTCATGAGAAGTGCTACAGTAGAGGTATTTACAATGTGTCTGAACAGACTATCTTTCCTGAGGGTATGGGTGGGTAACAAAGATTATGCTACTTGGCATAATTAAGAGTTAAATGGAAGGCAAACGTTAAGAAGGAAGTTTCAGGTGGATGAGTAAGCACAAAGGCACCGAGGTAAGGAACAGCACGAAATAATAAATATACAAAAAGCTAGTTCACCAGAGCTGATTTTGACCTTTGCTGACTGTCATTGTTCAATGTCTTTCATTTTAGAACTTTGGTTCCTACTCACATAAATATGAGTAGTAATAAAGATAACAATCCAATATTTATTACATCATTACTATCTGTAGGAGCTGGCTGTACCATTTATATGAATTACTATTTAATTTAATATAGTAACTCCATGAGGTCAATACTGTTAATAATCCACTTTACAGATTAAGAAACTGAGACCAGATTCTTAGTGGGGCCATAAACTTGTTAAGCTTACAGTATAAAGTAGCTTTAAAAAATGTTTAATTCTAAGTTATAATTAACTTCTGATTGGTAAAACTTGGAGGTATTACTTAATCTTATTTTTTTTTAGCCAACCTCTCAAATATGCTTGCAGAATAATAGTTTATATTATAGCACTTTTAATGCTCAATTTTAACCAAGCATTGTAATGTAGTAAATATTACTCTTGCACATATGTCACATACAAACCTTTCTAAATTAAAAAGTGAGCAAAATGATGTGTTTGAGTTATTTGAGTTCATCTCTACAAACGTTGTCTAAGTCTTTACTGTGAATCGGGAGGGGTTGAAAAAGTGAATGGGGCAGAGCTCTTTATGATCTAAAGAGTGAAAGACAAATGCATAAATGAGATACAAGGCAGAACAGGGCACATTACAAAGAAGGTTTAAGTTGCATTCATTGTGGTAGTTGGGATCAAATAAAGGAACATTTTGCTTAGCTCAAGTAGCACCTTTTCTGATCCCACTGCCTTCCTGCATTATGCTGCATTCTCTGCCAGTTAGCCTAGAATGTGGATTACTTAAACTAAGGATTTATTCATACTGTATCTTATGTAAATGGAAGGCATGTAGTTTATAAAGACTGTCCTTGACATTGACTTTGAGTCAGGTAGGTGTTGAGATTCAAAGATGAAAAAGTGGAGGTCTTATCTCCCAGAACCTAGAATTCTTATGGAAGGAATATATATAGGAGGCACCAGTTTGATAGAAGGATATATAAAAATCCACATCTATAACACAGCCTCCATAAAGCAAATTCAGATGTAACATGATTGTCTGTTTGATCCAACCATTCCCCTTTCTGAATTTTCTAAATTTCTTGTCTTCTTAATTGATTTTATTAAGTCCCAATTGACTTGGACATTTACGTGGAAGCAGATAAATGCTGTTATATAGGACCAAACTTAGCATTACTCAAGGAGGCTTTGAATTCCAGAGCTGATCCCTGAACTTTGTTCTAGGTTTGCTACGGTTTTATATTACATTTAGTAACAACAGAATAATGGAATTTAACTCAAGTGAATTATCAGTCCATATCACATGTATTTTAATTGTTTTATTATACTTCTAGGAAATAGGTAGGTACAAATAGGATGTGAGAGAAAACACAAGGGAACAACATTTAACCCAACATGAAGATTTTCTTGTTTCCTGTTGTCAGACTTTAAAGTCCTGAATTATACTAAATTTATTTGTGAATGGTGCCATAATCAATGTTAAGTAAGTTTTGCTAAACAATGAATCCAGTTTGAGCAAATCAGGATAGGTTTCATGGAAGAGGTGATGCTTGAGATGTGACTTGGAAAAGTAGAGATGGGCCATAACAAATTCAAGGGTTGCTGAATATTATAGAATCAGAGACAATGAGAAATAAGGAAAGTGAAGCTGGGAAGCCATGTTTGTAGAAGAGACACTTCTAACTTAGCCAAAAGGACTCAACAAGTGGAAAGTCTCAAATCAAGAGTAAATTAAAGCTGTCGTATAGAGGGCATGGCATCCAGGTTGAAAATCACTACATTTTCTTTGAAGGTGAAAGCAATCACAGCTGATGATGTTGCAACAAAAGAAGTGGCAATGGGCTGCTCCAGTCTCACTTATTAGGCAGAGTGTGACCCAGACCCATAGAAATGAGGTGGGTACTCACAGGTGTGATAATGCAGAAAGATCATTGAAAGCTCCTTCGGGGACAACAGAAATGTCATTTCCGTGTAGAGAACTATAAGTAAGAAAAAGCAAAATTAAATTTCCTATAGCTCAAGAGAGTTAAGAAGAATTCTTAACTTGCATGTATGAGGACTTAAGTTTATAATAAGCATTTTAAGTCAATGAATAAAAGATGGTCATTTCATAAATAACCTTGGTACCAAAAACTTAGTTTTTACCTCATATTATCTGTACAAAATAAATCCCAGATTGAAGAGTTAAATGTAAAAATACAACTGACAATCAAAGAAAATATTCCTTTTTGCATAACCTTGGAAGGGGAAGGCTTTCAAAAGCATTATATAAAACCCAAAAACCATAGAGGAAAAGATTAATATAAAATACATTGACAAAAGTCTTGTTGGGCAGAAAACTTGACTTCCTTCCCAAAGCACATAACAGCGCCTTCCCACCCTAAATCATCATTGACATGCCAGCACGTTTATACCAAAATGAATGCGTAAAATGTTTGTTAGAGTAGAATACAGAATAACGAAAATTTACAATTAATTCAAATGACAGTAAAGATGAGGATAATTACCTTTTACGTTTCCTCAAAACTCTAGAATGCTCTCTACCAATTAAACAGTTGAATAATATATACATGTATATATTTACACATTTATATACATGATGGAATATGTATGTGTATGTATATATATTAGAATAGAAACATTCTAAAGCACATATTACATAAAAAAGCTAATGGCAGAACAAGAAAAGTTTCTATTAAGGATTTTAAAAGTTACATAGCTGTGGGTATACATGTGTGAGGATATAAAATATGAAAGCAAACACACATAAAGACCAGAAAAGATATCAGATGAGTATTTTACAGTAAAAACATATTCGTGTTCTATGTGATTTCTGAAGAAATTAAGTTTTCCTGTAGTTTAAAAAAATTAATTAAGGCTATATAAAACATATGTTTCAATATTATATGTTATCAAATACATGACTACCACAGCAACAAGTATTACAAAACAGAAAGTTATGCTGTCCAAATCAAAGTGGTTGAACAAAGACATAATAGGATACAACTTTTCTGTTTTTCGAAGTTTATGGTAAATCCTAACAGATACATTCTCAATATCTAGGAATCAATAAAACAGTGAAATCATTAAAAAGACAAATCAAAACTCAGATTCCGGAGAAGTATTTTAGAAGCATTTTGTTGAACACAGATTGCTTACAGTAATCGAAGAGACTTCAATCCATCGAAGGTTCGAGAAGGAATACATCTTAGTCGGTTGTAACTAAGAATTCTGAAAGCATAAATAGGCCAATTTATTTTATTCAGGAATATAATAATGTCCAAATGTTATTTTTAAAATAAAGCCGTTAAAAATGGATTATTCAAGCATTTTACAAATTAAGAATATTTACACACATTACACAGGTTTATATTCATGCTGTCTCCCTAACACAACACATTTATTTCCTAAATACAACATAGAATGTTTGCCCCTGGGGGACTACCCTTGCCATATTCCAAAAGCTTATCGTAAGGATCTCCCTTAAGCCTGCCACAAACCTAATAAATTATTTATTTCTTTTATTGAACCCAACACTTTCTGTAATCTCTCTCTTTGTTAATCGTGACTTTGTTTCTTTTAATGGAATTTATATTCCTTCAGAGCAGAAACTGTCTTGTTTACCAGGAATGTCCAGGGTCTAGTCTTTTTTGCCCCATGAATTAATGAATACTCAGTACCACACTTTCACACTCACAAGGTGAGAAGCTGCGTCATGTTGCTGAAGCTCTGATTGGAAAGGGTGCTTATTCGGTTGTTACTTAAGTCTCTAAAAAAGAAAAAGAAAAACATGGTGTTACCAAAATAGAAATATTAGTGATGGTAGATGGTAATGTTACTGCTGTGTATTCATATCCTGCAGTGTTGAAATCAGGATTGACCATGTGACTTCTGCTAGTCCATAATGGCAGGTCTCACTCAGAGCAGAAGCTCTGGATGGAGGTCTGCTGTATCCCAATGCTCCTGCTTCCTCAAGACTTGGAATGTTCCACAGAGAGCTTTCTTGGAGATAATCCCAAATATATACATTTTGTGGGTGAAAATAAAACCATGGCTCTGAAAAGTCCTATTACAGCCATATTCTTTAGCCTCACTGATATATATGGTAACTAATGCACATGGTCAAATGTAATAACTGAAAGAACCTGGGCTTTAATTATATTCACAATGCCATCATTAAAAACACCTTTGCCATTGGCCCAGCACTTAGTAGGTCCCTAAAAAGTTTACTTAATGAATGATAAATAAAGTATGTTGAATTTTAATCAATTTTAAGTAGCTATTTTAAAATGTAGTTCATATCATGAGTTATAGCTTATATTCCATGAACTTTATTTTATTCTCATCATATATATTGACTTAGCTATATTCACTAATACATATCCATTTATATATGCATATATATAATATATATAGCCACTGTATGTATTCAGTATTTTTTCCTGAAGCAAAATCCAAAACATATAACTAAATGGAAGATTAAGAAAAGATGAGGATTATCCATACCTATGTCAAAATATTAGTAAAATTTTGAAAATTTTAGGAACTTCATATAGCTCATAATTTTAGCTACTAAAATGCTATACCTAAATTTAAAATAATAAATGTAGCTATTATAGCAAAAGGTATTTATCTAATGAGTCATAAGTAAAACCATTTTTGGATTCACAAATCTCATTTCTTATTTATAATTGGTTTTAAATAATTGCATGCTGTCCCATGAATGACCTAAGTCTGTGAAAGTGACTTGAAAATTACAGCAAGTTAATGGATGTAAGTTATTTAACAAAACAAAATATAGGAAATAAGTTCTTCCTATCAAATAAACAGCCAGAAGCAGAACAAGGTATGTTGGAAGGTATCCTTTTTTTTCCCTTAATTTAACCATTTGTCTTTTATATAATCCTGTAAAACTTAGGTCACAGTATTTGACTTCCTACATTTTATGAAAAATTAATAGATAAACAACATTTTAGCTAACCTCAGTGTACTTAGATCAAGTTTATGTAATAGTTTCTGACCTTTTACTTTCTGGAATTCACTAATTAGGAATAAATCTTATTCTAGGAACATTAGCAATGTGCCTCTGAGAGTAACCATATTTACTCTAAAATGAAAAAGACTCAAACTAATTATAAGGTATTTTCCATTAATGTATACTATTTTTTGCTGATTTCTTATGTGTTCTAAAATGTTTTATCAATTACCAACATAGTTGCTCTAAAATGTGACATTATATACAATAAGATTATATCTATTTAAAATTATTATGCACACAACTAGATCAAAATGTATGTTTAAATGACTTGTATTTGCAATTTACCAATGGACAAAAATTGTTTATATTAATGAAAAAACATTATTTCAGGAGCATAGCAAACTAACCTGAAAAATCTTAAGCATTTTGAAATTTATACTCAGCATGTCAGCATGTTTGTCTAGTTTACTTGAGTACTGTGCAAATGCACATGGACTTAATAAAATAAATTTTAATACCTATAATCTACAACTTAATTTATAAACTTTGTATGATAAACTCAAACTAAATTTATAATGTATTTTTAGTAGTTATTACCATGTATCATCTTTTGCTTAAAGTCAAGAAGAAAGACATTGCTTCCATCTTTCTTTCCTTGGCTTTTTATAAAATAGCCTATTTTCTTATCAATAGAACTATCCAATTTTACTGTGTTTTCAAAATATACACTATTTAGACTATCATATTTGTGCTTCTTTGAATAGAAGGAGAAATTTTCTAAGAGTCTACCACCTGAATGGCATTCAATGAAGATGTAGCTAGTGATCCAGAACCACAATGATGAAGGCGGGAAGCATCTACCTGTAAACGATTTATCTTATCTGAAAGGTTCACTAAATCTTCTGCCCTTAGCCATCCCCATTTCCATGAAGCAGAATAAGTTAAAGATGGAAAAATATGTTACTCACATAAGTGTTAAATGTTTGTAGTTAGAGAGTTCCCTGGGGATCAGTGTAAATTGGTTCCCATCCAGATACCTAAGAAAATGGAAATTGTCTTCTTATAAAGTAACAGAAGTGAGCCACAAAACAAGTGAACAATATTTTCAATTGAGGCTAGGAACCACTTGTCAGTTTTTCCTTTAATATGGTATACACCAAATATCACTGCACAAGAAAAGTGAAGAGTAAAACAGTGGTTCCATCAAGTAGAATTCTTTTTGGATTATATAGGCTAAACCATAAAAGCAAAGACAGACTGGCGAGTCCATTTATTTGTGGTTTATTTGGCAAAGCAAAGCAAGATCTAGCCATTTTTGTGTCAGCAAGAAAGTTCATTCAATGAAGTATATTTTTAACTGGCCTCCATTTTACTTATATTTATATGGAGACAAAGCTACTAACAAAACCTGGATACTATGGTCAACACTACAGTCTTTACTGCCGAAATCTGTATCAGTATGTCTGATAGAAACAATGGACAATGTTAAAGAGGTACTTGAATGCAATTAGGTTTCAGTTAAAAATACTTTAGTTTTTGCCAGTATGTATCTGCTTGGTGATAATAATTTTAATTCGTTCCATGGAATATAATACTTCTTAATTGTACAACTATTATATATCTGTAAAACAGTCAAAAAATCACATATAAGGGAATGTTCTTTCTTATTAGTGTCAGAAGAATAATTGGAAAATAAGGAAGACAGAAACAAAATAAATTGATGCTAGCATTTATACCCATGATGTCACAAAAAAGAAAAGCAAATTTTATCTCCTCTCAAAGCTTTTCTTTCTGAGAACATAGATGAGAAACGGAACAAGAGTTTAAAGCAACATGGCCCATCTGGGTGTGAATATACACGCAAACAATTCTGACACACTGGACATGTGCACCCTCCTACTCCAGGGTAGACACCAATCTTGAGATTCCTGGTTGATGTAGATATTTTTGCTGGATATAGAAGTAGCTGAGAAGTTGCCCAACATGGCAATCCATTTCTAATATTTCAAAATGAAAAGCTATATAAAACATTCAAGTTGCCAAAATATGTAATAATTCATGATTAAGAAATGGCTACCTTATGTCTCAATTTTTCTGACTTCCTATTCTTTGACTCTTCTTCCTTTCTTTCCTCTAGCTAAGTTTTTCTTTACCACTAGAGGGGAGCATCATCCTATGTACTCAGCACTTGCCTTTTATTCTAGAAAATGTCACAATAGGACAAAAAGATTCAGAATGTGTGCTATGAATGTTTATATGTAAAGCAATCTAAGTGGTACACTATATGGAACTGATTAAGTATAATGTGTACCATTTGTTCAAACTTGCCTTCCAATACATACTTATTTTTGCCAAATTCTTTAATAATTTAATATAATACACACACGAATGTTTTATAATATGTGCATATATAATACCAGGGAGAAGGATCTTGCTGACTTGGTAAGGTTCTAAGAATAAGCTCTCTGGGAGGTAATACTTGAATTCCAAGAGATGAGTTAATATTCTCCTGATCTCTATAAGAAATTTTCTTTAGGGAAAAAAAGACCACTTTTCAATAATCTGTAGTGAAATAGATTGAAGATTCAAATGACAGAAGAAATATCTACATGACAGAGACAGGGTGATTCAGACAGACTCTCCAATGGAACTTTACATAGAGACTAAATTATTTGATGGGATGTCATCGAAAGTACCAAGACATGGGCCAGTTAAAACGGCAGAAGGGAGTTAGCCTCAAACATGTTCCACATATTATGCTCCTTACTGGTCAGTTCCGAAAGTCAAAGCTTTGCATATTCTATAGGCATCTTGCCTCCCAACAAGGGAGGGTTAAGTGGCTCATGTGATCTTTTGAAATAAACACATATTAAAATAATAATTAAGTATTACATGCACATAAAGCAGTGTTCACAGTTAATTAACTACTGTGTGAGAGATAAACTGAACATTTCACAGCAGTTCAAACCTAAGAAAGACATTCTTGCAGTCATGCTAAGATTGTACTCTTTTCTCTAAGTGTTTCATTCAGGACCAAAGTACAATCCATGAACTGCTCATGATTTGAAAAATAACTTCCTTGAAAACTGAAATGATATTTTCTAAGTTGCATACCACCAAATTTTATCACAGCTACTCATTTAGGATATTTGCAAGCACTTGAACGAATTGCTTATGGCTTTAAATCATTGTTGATCCATGGTTCGATAGAAACACAGAGTAAACAGGGGCAAAATAACACAACTGGATTCACATCAAACATTTGCAGATCAAATTTTAGTTAGAGATTAAAGAATGGAACAAATGGGGCATGCATGTATCATGACTCTAGAAACTTATTCTCTGATGTATTATATTCTACATATGTAGCATGAATGCAGCCAGGAGGAGCGTGGGCTGTAGGTCTGTTGTCTGAAGGTGTAGGTATGTGGATATTGACCATGTAGTTTGTATTTAAATAATAGTGCTGAAATATCCCTTTTAAAAGGAAGGGTTATGACAGTTTTTTTCATATCCCATATAATTATTTGTTTTATGTGGTGAGATATCACTCTAGGAGTCATAGACACTGTAAATAAATTAACTATGCAGCATTTTTACAAAGTGCATGTAATGGAACCATAGTTTTGTAAAATGCTCCATGATAAAAGGGCTATTGGAGCAAATGAGTGCATCATTACTGTGGAGCATCACACTGTACCTCTGCATAACAAAGGCTCTGCAAAACCCCACTATGAATCAAAGAAAACACACTCAACTAGCAATTCCCAAGCCTCTGAGCTGACATGTGCATTACTGGTTTGTGATTTTGCATGATAATTATTAACTGCCTATTGGATGGAGTTTGCAAACAGATTCTAAAGATTTCTGTTTGATCTCCATTCCCTTGGTGTACAGAATATTAATTTTCTAGGAAAGGGAAAAGCAAGCTGTACTTACAACTCTGTGACATCTCTTGGAATACCTTTCGGCAAGACCTTCAAGCCCTTATTGCTACATCGGACTACTGTATCCAAGCAAGTACATTCCGTGGGACAACGAGAGAGTGGAGAACAGCTATTGTCATCGTTTCCTAAATCATCAGAGGAAATACAAACAAACAAACATAGCCCAGATTTGTGGTTTTGAATGGACGAGAAGGGATTTTACGCTATTAAATTAATAAACACAAGTTTTGAGCCATATCATCAGCCATATATAGGGCAATAAATATTTACAAATTGATACCACACATTCTAAATGGCACTAATTTCAAACTGCCTAGAGCAGAATTTTAGAAAACAGTTCACAGATAACTGTAATAGTTATTTATGTGTCAAGCTATTTATACAAGTTATATTTTCATTTAGGACTTGCAAATGTAAACTGAATTATGTGGAGAAATGGCAAGAAGAAAGACAGAAGACATAAAGTGACAGATTAACTTAAAACATTAGACAAAAATTGCATGTATACCTCATTTTAAAATATAGAGTGCAAATTAGCTTTTTATTCTCTGGCAGTAATTAAAGAACCTGCTTTAACTACTTGATAGGTCTATTATGTGAATCAAATGCAATGATAGAGGGTATTAAAAAGTGAAATCTATTAGTTTTGTCAGATTTCTAGAACTTCAATGTTACAAGAAAATTGCTTCTCTAATTTGAAAATGGTAGCTCCTAAGAGAGATGCCAAGAATAATAAATAAAAGTTAAAATGAAATTATATAAATTGTATCATTCACAAGTTGGGAGCTAGAAAATTCTCTAAAACCTTTAGAAGTACACAACAAATAGACTCAAAATGGAAAAAGCAGTCTGAGAAAATAAGTGCCCCATACTATAACAAAACAAAGAATGAAGAAAAGACGCAGCGCAGTTGTCATAAGTGAGTTGAGTTATGACACGCTGGACATTTGTACACAGGACCGTAGAAAGGTCCTGTGAACAATGCCTGACAGTCAAAGATTTGTGAAGCTTTTCTTACCGTCATCGCAAGTGAAGTCCTGAATGGCCACATCCTGGATTGGGATTTCTTTGAGGAAGTATGGTTTTTGACATCGAGGATTTCCTGTTACAATCCTTTTCTTCCTGAGCCACTCTCCCAACCATGCCAGGTAGCAGTTACAGTTAAACGGATTGGCCAAGAGGTTTCTAAGCACCACATGCAAACAATGCACAGTTTAATTTAGTGTTTCATTTTCTTACTTCTCAAAACCCCAGGTGACCATTTTTCCACACTATTACTGTTGGAATGATTCCTTTTTAGTCTTTGTGTCCCCATCCCTCCATTCATAGACGCATGCAACATATTCCATGCTAAAATATTTATGTCTGGAACTTAATAACAACATTTCCACATGAAAGAATTTTTCAAATGATTTCATGCAAAATATAAAGTGAAGCTAGCAATTCAGAGTTTATACAGTGGATCCTGGTAGATATCTCATTTGGAAATAATTTAAACTTGTCAGAAATCTGACTTACTGTCAAACTTTCCTGCACTGATAATGCAGTAATTTAATATAAGGATGGAGGCTGATTACCTTATACTATCGAGTTTAACCTGACAACAGCTATTTCATTAATTTGTCATCTCAAGATTCCCATCTCTTATTTGCTCCAGAGAATAGGTTTCCTATCTAAACTGACAGCTGAGTTGATTAAATGCCAGTTATAAAAATGAATTTACTTCTACAAATCTCAATACTTTTGGCATCTCACCATTTCACAAGTCTATTGACAGTCCCATTATTTATAAACATGCCAGCTTTAATGTGCACAAATTAGCCACTCCATGTAAAATGTCACATTTTATGTGGGAAAAGGATTAAGTACTTTATTGATGGATGGATGCTTCCCTTAAATTATTTCTTCAGTGACTCGAAGTATGTTAAACAGGCATTTTTTCCTTCTAACTATCTTTATGTCCCTCCTATTCAATTATATTAACATAGTTAGATGATTACACGCTGGGTGCAACCAGGACCAGAAATCATAAGCTTCATAATCTCAACCACTGTTTTTCAGATACTGATATGCAAAAGTCCTGAAATACATTGTTTAGGGTTTTTAAAAAACAATTTCTATACATGGAAATGTGACAATGAAATACATTGTATAGCTATCTTAAACAAACAAAAATGCCATTTTTTTTTTTTTTACACAGAGAACAGGAAGGCAAAACAGGTCTTGTTTGGGGGTTGGTACCAGTGTGAGGAGGGAGGATAAAAGGAAATGGTGTAGGCAGGTGAATATGGTAGAAATATTATGTACTCATGTATGAAAATGGAAAAATGAGACCTGTTGAAACTGTTCCAGGAATGGGGGGAGAAGGTAAAAAGGAGAATGATGGAGAGGTGAATTCAACCATGATATATTATCAAAACTTTTTAAAATATCACATTGAATCCCCAGGACAAAAATAATAAGAGAAATAAAAATAAAAAAATACTTTCTGAAATCTGTCAGTGGACTTGTAAATATTGTTTATTTTCAAGTTGTCCACATAAAGTACGTCTTGCACAGGCTGAAACTATTTCTTCAATATTTTCCTAATGTTACAGTAAATGTCCCCTAGTGAACAGCTTTTATTGTGGGCCAGGTCATCTTGATGTATGTCTTGTCACAGTGAATGACCCTCTGAGCAGAGTCTGTTGGCAATAACCCTACCAATTCCATTTTCATAATACTTACACTGAAAATATGTCTATGTGAGAATAATGGGGAAAAATCTGTAACATTTCATTTATTTGCAGCACTATCAAGTAATAACTATATCAAAATTTAGAAATTAAGCAACATCATTGGTCCTATGTTTTAAAAAAGGAATTGACAGAAGAACACTATAATTTTCCTTCAAATTTAATTTAAGATTGTAGGTTATATTTTCAGAAAAATTAAAATAAATTTAACACGGACAAATTCATCTATTTATAATACCTAAAACATTTTTATGAAATATCCCAAAGTACATCAAAATGCTATTAATAAAAGTAAGGAATGTAATGTATTGACTCAAGTAATACAAAAAGACTTATTTTTTCATACTTACAGAGTAGATAAGGAATGGAGAGTATCAAATGCCCCTGGTGCAATCGTAGTAATTTGATTATCATATAAAGAAAGCAAGCGCACAGAACTGAGTCCTATGAAACTGTCATTCCCCACACAGCTGATTCGATTACTTCTCAACATCCTAAGGAAAGGACATTGTTATGGAAATAAGGCATCAGGCAATCAATTTTGCCTATCAGATAATCAAAATCATCCCTGTTTGCAAATATGTAACATTCATTCCTATTTTTAAAATGTTCTTTTGACATTAGGAGCTGCTATGTGCTTGAGAACATCCTGCAAGAATGATATGCTTACAGTCATCAATGATTGAACTCAGTTGTAAAAGGCATGGTGAGTCTGGTGGATTTACAATCCCATGATGAAGGTAGAATGTTTTCTTTTGATGCTGTAATTGTGTTTGCAAGATTGCATGATGTCCTAACTCACCTACAGCTCTGGAGTCCTTGGAGCCCTTTGATTTGTGTATTCAGGATAGTATGGTACTTGAGGTTGTACAGAAGGGAGGGAGAAAAGAATCAATAGCTGCTGCAAATGAGGAACGGAGGGCAGTTCAGGGACTTGGACACTGATTCAATATCAAACAGCATCTGGCTAGCCAAATAGGACTGAGCATCCACACAGCTTGCACAAATTATTTTATTTTTAAAAAAGTTTCACTGTTTTAACCTCAGAACCTAAATAAAGAGAAAAGAGTAACACACTGAGGTTTAAACAGATTAACCTTGGAAAAAATGATTTTTTGGGATATTGTCATTAATAGGATTAACACCATTATAATTTCCTCACTACATCTAAAGTACTGAGTCAGTTCACAATTCTTTACTACACTGTTTACCTGTGGGACTTCAAAAGGAACAAAAAACTTCTAAAAATACCATTCACATATCTATAGTTGCTTTAAATTTTACTTAAAAGTTAATTTATTCACTATTTTTTCTAAGCACGAGTTAGTCACTCTTCTAGAAGAATGCACAATATAAAAAGGAGAGAAAAAAATAATGGAACCAAGTATTGCTTTGAATTCTAGAATGTGCTACAAGAAATAAGAAATAGGAACTTTTGTATTCTGCTAAGTCACAGATATGAAGAAAGGATGCTGTCTTCCTTGTCAAGGTGTCCTTTGGTGTTAAGAAACAAATGCAGAACAGAAGAGATTCTCTATCAGCATTTCCTTTGTTGTAAATACTAAAGAACACCTGGTCTTAATCTCATGGGAGTCATGGACCCCTGGGAAGTGTTGAAGAAAGCTTTACTCTTTGTTGTTGGAAAAATTCATAAGTATACAGGTGCACCAAGGTTTGCCTATAATGTCAGGGGATTAAAAAAATTTTTCAGATCTGTACTTGTATTACTAAGTGGACTACTAGTCCTAAAGGGTCAAGAAGTCTAGGGGAGAAATTAGGTTGTGCTGTCAAAACCTTTAGAGCTCCAACCCCAAAGACACCATGTGACAGTATAGCTAGGTCCAAATAAACCTACTCTAAAACTTGAAATACCCAAGTTTGGCTTCTGACTGCTCCAGTTTGCTTGTTGTGGCACAGCTGGACTCAGAAGAGAGCCAGCAGGAGCTTGTCTTAAGTGCGAAGACATAAGCAGCATAAGAACATCAGCAGAAATAAAATGGAAGGAAAAGTTGATTTTGGAGAACTCCTCATGGAGAGCCATTTGAATGTAACTAGTCATAAGAAATACTTTGGTAAGTTCTTTA
This sequence comes from Castor canadensis, assembly GCF_047511655.1. NCBI lineage: Eukaryota > Metazoa > Chordata > Mammalia > Rodentia > Castoridae > Castor > Castor canadensis. The sequence continues at coordinate 139,812,276 of NC_133394.1, forward strand.
GGGTGGCATTATGGGATGAATTGTAACTTGGCCAATTCATATTTTGAAGCCCTTAACCCAAAATGTCAGTTTGGAGAGAGGGTCCTGAGGGAGCTAATTAATGTTAAGTGAGATCATAAGTGTGGGAACTCATTCTGATAGCACCACCAAATTTTATAAGAGGAAGAGATACCAGAGAACTGCCAGGCACTCTCCATAGCCCTTGCTCTCTCTACAAATGCATACAAGAGTTTAACCTAGAAGGTAACACCCACACACAGGAAATCAATGTGAGTCAATACCCTGTATAGCTATCCTTATCTCAACCAGCAAAAACCCTTGTCCCTTCCTGTTATTGCTTATACTCTCTCTACAACAAAATTAGAAATAAGGGCAAAATAGTTTCTGCTGGGTATTGAGGGGGTGGGGGGGAGAGGGAGGGGGTGGAGTGGGTGGTAAGGGAGGGGGTGGGGGCAGGGGGGAGAAATGAACCAAGCCTTGTATGCACATATGAATAATAAAAGAAAAAAAATAAATTAAATAAATAAATAAATAAATAAATAAAAAATAAAAAAAAAAAGAGTGAAAGCAATGTGAGGACACAGCAAGAAGACTGCCATCTAAAAGCTAACAGAGAAGGATTAACAAAAAATTCACCATATTGACACCTTGTATTTATATCCTCCCAAAGAAGGAGATCTACATTTCTGCTGTTTAAACCACCTATTCTGTGGCATCTTGTGATGGCAGCCCAAGTGAGCTAATGCAGGTGAGGTTACAGCCTACTTCTTCTAATCACTTCTTGGTACTGCCCTGAGAGAGTCAGTTCCAATAACAAACAAAAGACTCTTGAATGGAAATATAATGGAGGGGACTTGTTCAAGGTACACTGTGTGTGTGTATGTATGTATGTATGTATAAAATTATCACAGTGAAATCTCATTAACGTATATCAATTAAAAATAAAATAAAAAAAGAACTAGACCTTTGACTGGTGTGTAAGGATGGATGCTTCTGCTTGTCAGGTTTTGGGTTTTGCTGAGTTATGGGACAGCTTAGGGGGAGTTAAATGCAGCCCATATGGTCCATCTTCCCTGCCATCCTCAGCCACACTTCTCAGTATCTCTTCCATAAGGAGTAACTATTTGCATGTCATTATGGAGAGGCTTTAAATTAGCCTCTGAGAGAAGTCTGGAGGGCATAGGTTGGGCCTGCTGGATGGTAAGGTTCCTGGCTATCCCTGCAAATCTCAAGATCACACATCTGTTCTTATGTGCAGGGAACTTTTTGATCAGACTTGAACTTGGAATGTATTCACATGTCTTCCTGGCTGAGGAAAAGCCTATTCCCCCTTCCTGTAACAAAGAACAGACAATGACTCCATAGGTTATCACTCTCCTCGTTATATACTGCTCTTAGGGTTTAGGAGAGACTGTGTGGCTTGGGAGTCTCTTTATTGCATCACCAAGGACTGCTTCTTGGTTACAAACAGTTTTCTGCATGCCCTGCAAAAGATTCCAAGATTGACTTTCTCTCTTGCAAATTTTAGGCCACCATTTATGTTAAACATAATTATATAGCTTAAAGATAATTTAAATATATATGCATTGAAGGAATTCAAGTAATACAAAATGTCATACTTATTATTCAATACAATTATCATCGTTCTTGGCCTACCTCTTGGAAACATGAAAAATTCCTTTCTCTCAACCTCCCTATGCCTGAACAAGTAGGCAAAACTATTAACATATTTTCTTTCCAATCAATAGTAAGAGATTAACCACCAATTGTCATCTCATTTTTACTAAGATCTTGCAGGGTCAGACAAATGCAGTCTCCAGAAAAACAGAGTTATTCTTTTGCATTTTTGGGGTATAGACTCAGAAATTTTGAGTCTTTGTGCCAACAGGGATCATAAAGTGGAAGTGTCTGAAGACAAGGATAGAGAATGAGCATTTTGAAAGAGAACAGGGAAGCTAAATCTGTACAAAGCAAGGATGATCTATTTTGTCAAGGAGATAAGAGTCAGGTCGGGGCTCTACTGATTATTTTCTAGCAGTGTACTGAAGACAGGAGCACTGGAGTATAGGACTCTGGCTTCACAAAAGTGTATGTATGTGTACACATGCATGTACATGTGTGCCTGTGTGTGTGTGTGTGTGTGTGTGTGTGTGTGTTGTGTCCGATTGTGATAGATATACAGAGAAAAAGAGGAAGACAGTAAGCCAGAGACACAATAGTGTAGGGAGGGGCAATAGGAGACTTCCACCCTCCCAGTATTATAATGAACAAAAAGTCCAATCCACTAGTAGAAGAACTTCAATGCAAATGGGAACACTTACAAAGTTTTGAGGCTTTCCAATCCTTTGAACATCTTATGCTGCACATTTTCCAAACGGTTACTCGTGAGAAGTATTTCATTTACCCCAGATGCTCCTTCAAAGGCTCCCTCCTCAATATCTGTGATTTTATTGTTGCTAAAATTGCTAAATAAACATTGTTGAAACAAAAAGTGTAAGTGTTTCCTCTGCAACAAAAAAGGCATTGAAACAACATGTTTGATCATTTTTTCCTATGGAAAAAGTTTTCCACAATCCCCAGTGCTTTTCATAACCCAGCACTACTAGAGTTCTGAAGATACCTCTTCTCTAGTCCATGAAGGTAAAGGGATAAAAATACAAAGAGGGAATGTCTATGTCACCACAATTCATGCCAAGATGATATGCAAGGTCCCCAGTAGTATAAAATTCTTGAGGCTAAGTACTGAATTACATAAAGCTTTATGTCTTCCATAAGACTTAGTAAGGAATTTTCTGAAGAAATGTCCATGATTAAAATTGTTGAATAAATTAAAATATAAAGCAAAGAAACTAAGTAGAGAGAAGGATAGACTAGAACATGTCAGTGTTTAGATAGCATTAAGCATGTATATAAACTTCTCATGTAATAATATAATAAAACAATCAACTCAGTATTACATATGAAATCAAGTATTACAATGAGTGCCCAAAAAGTAAGAACACCCAGTTAAGGTAAAAACTTTCTATAGGCTCTTTCTTTGTATTTCTCAAGAGAAAGAAAGGCCTCTCTCCCCAAACAAGATAATTTTTATCTATATCTTACTTTCAAACTATTGCTTATAGCAACTGTTCAATAAATATTTGTTGCATTGAGTATTACCTTATTGCTTAATGAAAGTGTATTGACTACCAGAAATTAAGACAATAAAAAAAAATTAGAGAATACTGGCAAGTCAGCATAAGAGTGCAGACAATAGGTCAATCAGCTCTGCCACTGATAGAGTGAACATGTTCCAATTACATATGTGACTACATATGTGTCCATGAGTACATGGACAGTGTGGAAGAAAGTTCCTCTCATTGTGCTGATGCTTCTTCATGTGTGGAGTGTGCCTTTTCCTGTCTTCCCTCACTTCTTCTCAGGGTATGGAATACTTACTGAGTGTTGTTGAAGCTGCTGAGCTTATGAACTTATTTTAAAATAAGAGTTGTGGACATGAAGTAACACAAATGAGCTACCAAGCCAGTTTACCAATCATTAATTCTGTCTTCTAATGAAAGTTTAATGAAGGAAAAAGTCAAACAGTTGACATAAATGTGCTGAAAGAAAATAACAGTGTGGTTTGGGGAATAGTAAAAGGAAGTTACGAAACATCACCAAACCCATTTTAATGTGCTTAGATGGCTGGATTCCTGCCATGGCCACATAACAGACCAGCTCTCTGCATGAGAGAAACGTGCTAAGGGCTGGGTTGGTGTTGTTGGAATATATGCAAAAGTTCCTAAATTCAGGCAGTACCCTAAATTAACCTCACAGGTACTCATTGTATGGAAATTTCTGCATTTTTTTTTAACATTTTCCAATTTTCCAATAAAACTAAATAAAACCTGAAAAGGATCAGAAAGAGATAAGAAAACACTGAAAAAATGTAAAAGATAGCTAATAAATGACCTACATTTTACGTAATTGAGGAAGTTTTTTAAAGATTCCTGTGGCTTCCAACACTGTGAATTCATTATTATTGAGACGCCTAGGGAAAAAAAGAAAGAACAGGAAAGTTTTAAGGGAGGGATTAATTTGTCATTTATCAGATTAAATTATAACACTAGCTAATGTTAACTCTAAAATAAAGTAGAGTTGAAATATCACAAAGGATTTGTGGAAAGTACTGATATTTTTCCCATTTCATTCAAATTTTAATGATCAAATACTGTTTATTATGCTTAAATGTTAAGAAACACACAATAAGGAAAACTAACCTCATTCAGTTTCTCCAACTTTCTGTCATTATTACCTCTCCCAAAAAGCATTTAAAGCCTTTTTTCTAATTACTAGTGCCCTAATTTTTTTATTTACAGCTTTAGTAAAATATAACTCACATACCATAAAGCTCACCTTTCAAAAAATGTGCAATTTGGTGGTTTTTAGTGCATCTCTGCCAACTAATCCCAGAATATTTTCACCATCCCCAAAACAAGCTCCATTATCATTGCCAGTAACTGACAATGTCCCCTGCTCCCTGGCCCCCTACCCCCACCTTGGCAATCACAAATAGACTTTTTGTTTCTACTGATTTCCTATTCTGGACATGCCATATAAAAGAAATCATACAAAATGTAGCCTTTTGCATCTGGCATCTTTCACTTTGTATGATACTTTAAATATTCATTCATATTGTAGAATATATCAGTGCCTTGTTATTTTTAGACTGAACAATTAGGTGGACATAGCATTTATTTATCCATTTATCAGTTGTTGAATGCTTTTGTTCTTCCATTTTGTGACTATTATGAAAATGCTACCAAGAACAAGGATATACAGGTTTCTTTTCAATTTTTTTGAATATATACACAGGAGTGGAATTTCTGGGTTAAATGGTAAATCTATGCTTAACTATTTGAGGACTAGTCAAACTTCCCCAAAGGGTTACATCATTTTTGCATTCACATCATTGGTGTATGAGGGTCCTATTTTTCTCACTTGTTACTCTTAATTTTTTTCTCACTTATAGGCATTTCAGTGGGTGTGAATTGGTTCCTCACATAGTTTTAATTAGTCTACTTACTAATTAAGTTGCATATTTTTTCCTATGTTCATTAGCCATTTGTCCATACAGATAATTTGACAACTTTTTCATTAGGTAATATACCATTTTATTGTTGAGTTGCAAGAGTTCTTCATATAGTCTAGATATAAATCTCTTACAACACAAATGATTCTGGATATAAATTTTTTATCAGATGCATGAGTTACAAATAGTTTCTTCCCAGTACTGATTTTATGTGCCTAACTTGAAACTATCAATTTTTAAAACACACAGATCTTTTGTTCAAGTTTACATTAGAGACTAGTTCCTAATACAATTCTTAATTGACAAAAAAATCTACTAACAGCATTATAATGAAGGAAAATATCACTTATTTATAGCATTATCAGAAATCAGTATAAGTCCATTCACCACTAGAAAAATAAAATGTGAGGCTTTGTTGCCTGATCTCCATTCATCTCCAAAAGTCCTGGAGCTATTAATGGTTTCAAGAACAAACAGGTATAAAATTATCACTATAACCACAAGGGAATTAGCTTCTGTCAACTCTTTGAAAGGTATTACCTGTTTTTAATTGTATAAATGCTTAAAACTCATTATGTAACAGGCAAGTGTATAGGCACAGTGGGATGTAAACTAAAACAAAAGTCCTTGACACTAAAGGCCATGATCTAGGCAAAGACAGGAAGATCACACACACAGACACACACACACACACACACACCCTTAGACAGAAGCAATCAACTTTTATGAAGCAGTAAATGACAAATACCAGATAATGGTATACATAGGCATTGCTAAGATGCTCACAAAATGATAGGATTTCACTAGGTTTTTCTTGAAAGTTAAGAACACTAACACTAATGGTCCTCTTTTTACAAATAAAGTCAGTAAACACAAACCATACGTAGCCACAGAATTTACAATGTATTCTACAAATACATTTTTTGCACAGAGCACACACTGGCTCCAATCTTAAGCATATGGATATAAATCTCATTACATTTGCCTTTTCAGCTTTCCTTGCTCTGCTGCTTACTGTACAGAAAAAAAAAATTCTTTGGATTTTGTTACCTGACAATCACTGAATCCTTTCACCTATGAGTCAATACAATTAGTGAAGTAGATAAAAAAAGAACTACCTGATTAGATTAATACTAAACTGAGAATCAAAATGCTAATATTCAAACTATTTTATTTGATTGGTGTAAGGATTAAATACATTAAACATCTATTAAGTCCTTAAAAATGGGCTTGGGTTTAATAATGCCCAATAACTGAAAATCAAATCACCATTGTTATTAGTAGCATTAAGTGTTGACTGACTTCTGAGAGATAAGTTAAGCTTTTAAATCATATTTTTGTCTATAAAGGTAAATGGAGATAACCTTTAAAATATACTTATATGAAGATGAGATACATTCAATGCAATGTGTATCAGTTAAAGTTAATGAAGTTATTTAGAAAAAATGGTCATGAAAAATTTTCTGTGCCTTGATACTTTCAGTCCTTCCCTCTTCACAAGCAGGATTTTGTAGAGGATGAACTTACAGCTCTGCAGTGTACTGGGGGATGTGGTCTGGGATTTTGTTGAGTTTTTGATTGGAGCAATCTATTGTGGTCCCTTCACAGCGGCACTTTTCAGGGCAAGCCAGATCTGCAAAGCAGTCTCCGCTTAATTTTGATCGATAATCTTCTGTGCCTATTTAGGATTCAAGCCAGAAACAAAGATACTGAGTCCACAGGTTAGAATACTTAGAGTATTTGTAGGAAGAAAAAAAGCTAACTATAGACTATGCAGCAGGGAGACAACTTAGGGAGTTTTGGTCAATGGATGTCAGAAGAGGGTTAAAAGGAAAGGCTTGGAATTTTCTGGAAAAAAGAGTGACCAGATTCACATGACAGAAAAACATTAACAAAGTTGAGCTTTTCACAGCTGTACTTTCTGCTGATCCAGTTCTGAGCCATTCTAGCCTGTTTCACAGCTAATAACACAATGGCTATTAATTCTTAAAAAGCTTATTTTTTTCTGAGTCAAGAATTGAAAATGTACCTAGTAATAAACATAATCCTAAAATCATTGCAAATCAGGGCTTCGAGGCAAATTGATGTACTCAGGTTTTAAATTTTTCTATGGACTTTCATTTATTCTCTCCCTCTCACATAATCTTCAGAAATGCCCCAAAAGCCCACTTGTTTTTTTCATTTTGATTTTATAAAAAAAAAAAAAAAAAAAGACAAGTCAATCCTGATTTGAGCCTCAGCAGCTTGTCATGCTGTAGAAAGCTGCGTGACGTTCCATGGTGCTTGACGGAACCATGTTTTACTCATACCTCGCAACCACATGGTTAGATCAAGCACAACAGAAAATCTCGCTACAATATCACTACACCAACCACTAGGCCAGAGGTAAGACCAAGAGGAAAGAAGAGAGGAAGCAGGAGAAGAGCTACAGACGTTCTGGAAATGTAATACTGTTTACATGACATGCATTCTTCCCGCAGAACGTTTATGACCATAGTAAGAGTATTACTACCGAAGAGTTCCTGGAAACACAAAGAAGGGGCTATACTGAAAGGTGTCTCGACCGTTCCTCAGAACTGCACAATGGAAACCACAGCTTTCAGGAGCAACATCCAGGAAGAAGTTGAAGGTGAGCTACAAGGACAACAGAAAAGCTCAAAAGGACTGTGGTTTCTTCTTGAAAAATAGGCGCAAAAGACCGAGACTAGAAGAAGGTACATCAGGGATTGAAAAGGGAGGACATTAAGTTTCAGATCAGACACAATTACTTACAGCCCAAATGGTGAATTCCTGCAAAAAATAAAGATCACCAAGAAGGAAAGAAAGACAGAGTAATCCCAATTAAGGTTAATACACACACATAGCAAAATATGCTTTCTTCTTTTCATTAGCCATGGCAATCATAGCATGGTGAGATGAGATATGTCATGCTTTGTAAAATTTATAGTACCTTTTTGAAGCATAATGGCTTTAACAGGAAAACCAATGGCATAATAGATACATAGTACAAATTAGGTTCTTGCCAATTTCTTTAAAAGATTAGTTCTCTGCAAGACAGACTTCTTTTTGAGTTATCACTGTAATAGTCAGAATGCCATATAGAATGGTAACAGGCAAGTACACATGTAAAAGTGAGTGAAAACTCATAACCATATGGTTAGATCATAGAACATAGTGTACATGCTTTTAAATGACCTTTCCAATTTATGAATAATGTTACTTACTGGGAAGGGAATCATTGTATCACCAGAAGTGTGCAAAGCCAAATAAAGTAGTCACATTACCTTTGGCAATTAATGTCATTATTTATGGATATGATTTATTATGCCTTCTGTTTTAGTCCAAAGTGAAAAGGGATACTGATAAGGAAGTCTAAGAGACAAGTTCACTGAATATATTCCAAATAATCTGCAATTAATGCCATAAAAATAATGCTTATTTTATGGCAGTTTGTTACATAGTTTTACATTTTAATTAAAATTTTAGGAAATAAAAAAGGTTGAGAGGAGGCCCAGAGAATCCTGAATGTGTCCTGGCTTCTACTATTATTTTTTAAAATAATGTAACTGAATTATCAGAAATTGAAAATTAAGGCATGATGTCTTTTTTTTTTTTGATGGTACTAGGGTTTGAACTCAGGGCCTTACACTTGCTAGGTAGGCATTAGGCATGCTACCACTTGAGCCACTCTTCCAGACCAAGGCATGATATCTAACATAAGAGACATTTTCTGAAAACTACTTTGGTTCCTTTCTGTCAATAAGAGGGAAAAACTGTATTGGAATTATTTTTTTAATTGACTTTTGCTCTCTATTTGGTGAGCTGGAAATATTAATTTCTAAATAATATAAAGTATATTTAAATAGAATAGCTTGAATAATTTGGTAGCAATTACACTAACTGTTATAATCTGAGAATTTAAAACATACTACTGCATTATTCTATGGGTGATCTAGTGTTTAAAAAGTGTTTTTTTTCAGTTATGAGTTGTCAGATAATTTTCCACTTAATTGGATAAAAATAATGCATTTTAAATATTGTTACAAGTCCAATCAACTGTTCTTTTCAACACGTTACTTGTTAGACAGCCAAATGTGATATATAACATATTATTTGATCATTCAAACTCAGATAAATACTATGTCAGTATATGCTAATTGCATAAAATTATTTAAAGTGTAATTCAATAATTACAAGAAATAAATATCTCCTTAAAATAGAGACCAAACCCAAAGCCTTTTCATAAGAAGGTAAGTATGATTTTGCACTCTAACACTGTAAAAATGTCCTTTTATTTATTGCTCTTAAAATATATTATAGTCTAGAATATATCCAGGAGATGGAGAATGTAGCCAATCAATACTTAACATGTATTTTTTATATAATGATTCAAAACACACAAGTCAAGAGGCATTTTATACGATTGGCAGGCAAGGAAAAAATAAGTAAAGGAACATATTTTAAAGAGCTAGCTCTAGAATCATCAGTCTTGAAGGTGTTAAGGTTGAAGTAAAGTGATAAAATATTGCAATTATTTTTCTTAAAAACATTGTATCCATCTGCCTAAATTATTCAAGACATTTATTGCCTATGAACTTCTAATACTTCCCTGATGAACATAAATATTCTTTTTGTGGAATAATATTCTAACTCTCGATAGGTATGACTGTAGTCACAAATAAATAAGGAACAAGTAGAGATAAATCAGCATGAAGCTGCTGTGTTTTGTATAAAAGTGAAGAAAAAGTAAGCCAAAGAAAAGTACACTTTTTAAACAAAAAGCCTAAAATGTGTAAGTCTTCTGTTGAAAATGCAGTTCTGCACTGATTATAACTGATTTCATGTAGAGGTAGCTCTTTGATTACAGAAAGGCCTCTGTCTTTAAAATTAGCTTGGTAAGCTATATTTTAAAAACAGGCAGCAAGATTAGATACAGAATGTAAGGGAAAAAAATGATTCAAGTAGAAAGCCATAGGTTCAAACATTTTAGCTACTGTGAGAAATTGTAGATAATGTGCCAAAGTGAAAAGGAGAGAAAAAAGGTGGGAGTTTAATAGTAAATATGTTTAACACTAGAAGCTTCATGCAAAGGTCAAGTGTTCAGGAATCAGCTACAAGTGGTCTATGCATAAGTCATCTATCTACAGAGTATCCACTGTACTTTTAAAGCATGCATCTCAAAGTTTTAGAAGCTACATTTTATAAGGTGAGAAAAGGGTTTCTGCGGTTAGTCCTACCACCGAGCAAAACCTACCTGGAATGAAATATTGTTCTTTAGCTAAATAAAAAAAGAGAAAAAATAGAAGATGCACCTGAATGTCAGCAAGCAGAGATATGAGTTATATTAGATTAAGAATGGACTAAAATTATTACAGATAACTAAGTGAAAAATGTCTGTTCACTAAAGTATAACAACAAACAGTGAGTAATAAATGCATCTACAATCATGGATGATAACCAGCCTGACTTTGATATTAGCTTTTTAGTATGAATTAACTGCCCAATGTGAAATACGCCTGGAATAGTTAGGTAGCATACTACCCAAAATATAGAGCATATATTCTCCCATCAGAACACAGAAAATATTAGATCAAAACAAATATAAACTTTAATGAAGTAGGCTTGCTACTTCATAGTAGCACAGTGCATTTTTTAGCTTTTTGTAGACAAATGTATTATTTCCAAAATGTTACAAGATGGCCTTTTGGAAAAAAAATGTGTTCTCAAGTTCTATTCACAAGTGAATGCAAAATGAGAGTAAATTCAGAATGACCAATGAAGTATCAGGAGGTTTTTCCTTGCCCTTCTACATCTGAACAAATCATGCAATCAAGTCTCAGTTCACTTTTTGAAGAAATAAAAACATGACTGATTAATTGAAGTCGTTCAATAGATTATAATTTAACACACATGAGACAATGCACTTTAAAGGCATTTCATGTTAGCTAAAAGACCCTTGTTATATTTGAACCCTAAGAATACAGTATAAGGGATCCAGGCATCTTTTTAACTTGGAAGACAGCCCATTTTTTTGTTTTGCTGGATATACTACATGAGTTTCGTCTATGTTTCTTTTGCTTTATTTCTTTATGGGCGGAAGAAAAAGAAATGTGATTCGACAACGTTTGATAATCAGTCGAAGGCCAGCTGCTTTCAGTATCTACTACTCCCATAACCACTGCTTTTGGTCCCCAGGGAAATGCCTCATAAAGTTAGAAATTACCTGAACAACGGAATTTCTTGCTTTTGATCTGTCCAATTCTTTTGTTTGCCAGACGGCGGGGGCTGGTGCAGCGGGCACCACTGGTCTCAATGGGGTTGGTATGGAGATAATCCGCTAGCCACTTGAGATGGCAGTCACAAATAAAGGGGTTCTGGGCCAAATGCCTTGCAGAAACACAGACAGAACAGTTTTATACATAACATGCATTGGACTCAACTCTCAGATTCAGAGCAAAAATAATGGTCATCAAATTTGATCCAAGTCATGTATACATACATAGTCTGGATGGCCCGGAGAGGTGAAAAGGTGCCTTTGGCAATGGTCTGAAGCTTGTTGTCATATAAGGAGAGAAGGTTCAAGTTGTGCAGATCCTGAAAAGCATCTACCCGAAGGCAGTTGATCTTGTTGGCATTCAATAATCTGTTCAACAAAACAGTTGCTGAATTAATATATAGCGATCCTTAACGCTCTCACACGGTTTGTCCTTCTTTAGAAAACCCAGTCAGGAAATGCATTTCTTTCAATCTTGACACTAACATTTTAACTTATAATAATTTAGATATAATAGGCTGGAGACTTGTGGTTTACATGAGAAAGCAAACATCACAGAATCCAATGAACATAAATTCAGTGGTACTTACACGTGCATTTAACAAAAATTATCAAAATATGCTAAGGATGATATACAGGTAAACAATAGACAGGTCAGTCTTTTGTCAAATACACCCTAAAGACAACTTAAAACACTATCAGTTTCTTAAGCTACTGTGCAAAAAGGTTCAGACTATTCTCAAAATAGTAACCATAGTGATCTTCCCAAAACACAGGTCTCTGAGAACCATGCAACACAACAGTTCTAACTCCATCCAGAGTGCAAATCTAAGTCCTCATCATACCTTACAATGCCCAATAGGTTCTACAGCCCATTCCTGGGAAGTCTGAACCACCCACTTGTCATCCTGGCTGTTCCAGCCCAGCCACACTGGTCTTCTTGCTCTTTTTCATTCTTTCTTTCTTTTTTAAAATTTCCTTTATTCAAATGTGCATACAATGACTGGGTCATTGCTCCTCCCTTCCCTCCACCCCCTCCCTTTCCTCTTATCCCTTCCCTCTCACCCCTCAACCCCTTGCTTCCAAGAAGACACTGTTTTGCACTTGTCTCTAATTTTGTTAAAGAGAGAGTATAAACATTAATAAGAAGGACCAGGGTTTTTTGCTAGTTGAGGTAAGGATGGCTATATAGGAGATTCCTCTTGCTCTTCTTTATCCTCTACCCAAGTGTTCTTCCCAGGTTATTAGTGTCACTTTACTTCCTTTGATTCTTCTCAAACCTTCCCTCTTTCCAGTGTACCCTGACCATTTTCTCTTATATTTTCAATGTGTCTTTGGCCTTTTCCAACTTGTAGCTCTCAATTCCCTACATTTATTCCACATTTGAGATTACATCCAGAGCTTCCTTCATGCTAGATAAGTACTCTAGTTTTTAGTCCTGAATTATAAACTCACATTTAACACAATATCCCAGAAACTCCTTCCTCCCATATTATGTCAGTATTCTTTACACAGACACGTGTGGTTTATAGATCATACTTTGACAAACATCATTCTTGTAGGTTATATGTGACTATGATTCACTTTTTGGGATACACATGCAACTTTTCCCGGAACATTACTTCTACCAAACACATTATTCAACATTATGTTGTCTTGTTATCTGTTTCATATTGATTCATCTATCCACATAAAGACAGTTTAGCCTTCTTCAAGCACGATAATTTTTAATCTTTTTTTCTGTTACCATTTGTTTTACTTATTTGATGCTTAGAGCTTTCACAAATATTTCATAACTCAAAAACTATGTGCCTTATTATAAACATACTAAAATTAATCCTCTTTTCACAACACCAAAAAATGTCTATCTGTAGTTTACTTATGGTATTTCCATTTTATTTGCTTGTTTTATTAGGTACTCTATGAACATGCAAGGATAATGCTTTCTCATGGTGATCCTGTTTGTTCTGCCCTTTGGTCCCCTATCAGGAGCTGAAATTTTGTTCTCAGTGGTTCATCTAATATTTTTTAAAAAGCCCCAGAGGTAGGATTTGATGAATTCCATACCTCTCTACCTTGGATCACAATACAAATAATGCTGAAAATGTTCCTTAAGCTAACTGAATAAAGACATTAGAGAGGAAAAACTAAATGACAAGGAAATACTAGGGAACCTGAAAAAGCTGAAGGAAGATGCTCTTATGGGTCTGTTCGTTTTACATCAACATGGCCCAAGGGATAGACAATCCCCTTTGTTGATTTTATTTATCTACTTCTCCTTTACATGTCATCTGTTTAAAATAAAGTTGAAACATTTAACTTTACCAAGTTCTAATCTAGCAGTCAAGAGACATTGTGCTAATTTGTTTGGTCTTTGCAGGCTTAATGGTCTTAGTTTAGAGATGAAACATTATAAAGGTGGCTTTATAAATTAAGGTTTATCTACCTATAGACCTCCATGTTTTATGAAGACATTTGTTACATTCACAGTGGTAAGTGTATGGAAAGCAAAAGAAGGTGCCATTTTAAGTGATGGTAGTAGATAGGGCAACATAAAAAGAGCAGTTGGAGCAACTGGTATGGTTGATGATCCAGAAAAAAGTGGAAGAATGACAGAGAGGTAACTAGTAGGCAACAACATCATGCTATATCTATAAAGTGTAGATACATCTATGATGTGCACAACCATTCTATCAAATCAAAAGCAATATTTGATTTCAATACAAAAAATTGAAAACCATCATAAAATCAGTATTTATATTATTCATTGAGCTACTGTAAAATATATTAGGTGGGTCATACATTTTTAAGGAGAGAGAGAAAGAGAGAAAGAGAAAGGAGAAGTTGATAGAACAATGAAAAAACTTAAGATGTATACTAGGGTATAATTATGAGCATAAGTTTATAAAGCAAAGAATAAAAGATATATTTGGAAGATTGTGGAATTAGGAGTAAATGTTTACCAAATCAACGTCAGAGAATGAGTACTTCCCACAGAGAAATTACCATTCTAAAATCAAGAATTGTAAGGGAGACTGACTCTGAGATAGGTGAAATAAATAACATCATACTTAGCTTTGCATTCAACACATGTAGACCAGGGTCAGCCTCAAAATGAAGTTACTCTGTAAGTATTTGATGCATCAAATGGAATTTGATGACCTAATGCTGGCTTAGCATTTTTTTCCAAATTTACTTCTCCTTTGATCAAATATTTAAACACATGAGGTCAAATCTGGTTCTTATAAATATGTATACTGAATTCTTCTTTCAAGACAAAAGAGAAGTGGCTATTGTCTAAGCAGAGTGGTCTTTAAGAATAAAATCAAAGAATTGACAATTCAGTAAAGACTAGTTTGAGGACCATGTTATGGCTTACTGTATACCATATTTGTGTTTGGAGAACTTATTCCAGTATTTTTCCTCCTTTAAGTTATTTAGACAAAGGGTGGTAAGTACATCACCATCTCTCCTTTCTAACTAACTCTAGGGTAAATCAGAAAGAAACCATTCACAAGGACAGGTATTATTTGATTTCTGAATGACAGAGCAGTCAAAGTGCATATGTTCGTAACAGTGCAGATAAAGATGTTTTGGTATAATTCCAAGGAGTTGTGTCTTCAAGTACACAGTCATCATCAGTGTTCACTCCACTAAGCTAATCTTGCCTATTTCATTAAGCTGTATCATTTGGGGTCGAAGTTTCAGAAGTCTCCATCAAAACAGAAAATGTTAAGGTAACATGATACAATATTAAGTTCAATAGATCTAAAACAATCTAATACTTACAGTAGCTGTAAGGAAAATAGTCCTTCAAACAAACTTTTTGGGAGTTCTGTGATTTTATTCCCATAAAGGACGCTGAAAAAAAGTTTTAAATGAAAAAAAATCAGGTAACAAACACACATAACAAATTCATCTAATACAAATGTATTCATGCACAGGGGAGGTGAGTAGACACTAAGTATATCATAAAAGTTACAGTTTAATAAATAACTTCATTTGCATTTTCCTGATTATAGATCATATGTAGTTATTGCACAAAATTTGAAAACCATAGAAAAAGATGAATACAAATTAATATAATAACTTAATTGCCATTTCATGAACATGTTCTCTTTTAAACGTTCATACTTTTTTACACACACACACACAAACATACACACATGCACTCACACACATGAAAACATGGTTCATAGTTAATGAGACCATAGTATGTGTAACAAAGGAGAGCACTAAATGTAAAATCCATTGTTAAATGAAGGTATGACTTTTGGGCTCATAATATTGGTAGAGAGTGGACGTAACCCATATAAGGATCAAGATTTTCTTTTCAAGACATCATGTGTATGCTTCAGAAATGTAAGATCTGTGAACATAGCAATAACAAATATGGATGTAGGGGAATTTTTGAAATATATATTACCCCAAAAAACATGAATAAGAATGAGTTGTCATGGTACCCATCACTGGTCAGACACTAAGTGGAGTCATTAAGTGAAGTGAGAGGTCCGTGAATTAATAGCTTCAATACACCTGGTACCTAGCATAGGTTTTAGAATGCAGTGGATTGCAAGTAAAATGATGATAAATCAGCAAAGAAACAATTTAAGGGATAGATTAACAAAAAGGGTGAAGTGAGGGAATTTAAAGAGGAATGAAGGGAATGGAAAAATTAACTCCTCATGCCAGCTATGAATGACAGGTCTGCAATAATGTACCAGAATTAGTTTAGAAAAAAGATAGAAATTACATATGAAAGGACTGTTTTGTTTACATTTATCAAAAGTCATAAAAAATTTTCTGCAAATTTTACCTCCACTTCATTTTGAACTCCACCCTTAGAAATTCAATTTAAAAAATAATCATAGATAGCAGAATATTTATTTTTAAAGTGTGAATCATGGCAAAATTTGTAACAGTTAAAAATTAAACATGCTTTTGTAGATGCCACAATGTACCCCCAGCACAACAGTAAAAAATAATGAAAATTAAACATGCTTTTGTAGATGCCACAATGTACCCCCAGCACAACAGTAAAAAATAATGAAAATTAAACACAAATAAAATGTCCCCAATCTCCAAATTGGGATTTGTTAAATATATGTTTTCCCTCAGTATGAATCAAAGTATGAAGGATATTTTATGACACAAAAATGTTAAATGTTTTCCTAAAACATTAGGAAAAAAATTTTTTAAAATGATACACTAAAGTACTATATTAATTTTATTTGCGAAATACATGTGTGTGTGTATATATATATATATATATATATATATGATATAAGGAAAAGTGCCTTGGCATCTAGAGGTGATATGAATTTGCATCTGTATTTCTTTTTGTATTTTTATCTCTTCTGTAATAAACATGAATTAGTTGCAAAAATCAAAAAGATAATCTTTTAAGAAGATATATGTAGAAAAAAACTGAAATAACAATCTAAGTAATTATATTTGATAGCAGTATGTAATTTCTGTTTGAAAAGGAGGCAAATAAAAACACAAGATAGATGAACAGAGTGAAAGAAATGCTGTTTCCTTTTAAGATGTCAAAGAGAGGTGGAATATATTACAAAATATGGAGAAAGCTCTCAAGAAAATAAATAAAACTGGTGCCACACAGTGTAAGGAGACAGTACACATAAAATTCAATTTGTATAGAATATAGATTTTTCTTTAGAAATATAAATCAATAAGAGAAAAAAGACTGTTTAAAAATCAAAGAACAACTAGAAGAATTCCATAGGGTCAGGGACAAGGTAGAGAGGGAATTAAGAAAGGGCAAAACATGAATAAATGTATGTTTTGAGGTCAAGAATAAGAGAAGAGAGGGCAGTATGGGGACACAAATAAGCAGATTAATGTGACACTGATTCAGGATATTAGATTCAATGCCATTCAATTAATTAATTCAGCAGTAGCTATTGTGCACACACATGTGCCAGAAACTTTGCTAAGATCTAAGCACGGGGCCCAATTAAATTGAATCCAACCATTATTTTTTGAATGTCAATCACTGGCCCTTGTGCCATGTACTGATATGACAGAGATGAGTAAAATGTTGCTTCAAAGAGTTATCCAAGAAAGTACTATTGAAAATTGAAAGTTTCAATTTGCTGAGGTTTAGAAAGAAACAAACATGCATATAAATTGTTGGAAACCCATGTAAAAATCAGGGTGTGAATACTTTTAACAGTTGTTTATTTGGGACTTTTGCTTCAATATTGTCAGAAATAGCATGAAAAGAGGATCGGTTAGGAGAGATACATATGTGTCATGAAATAATTTTTCCAACAAATCATGTTTTTAATCATAGCTTTTTTTCTATGTTAAAATGTAATGACTATTGTTAGTGAGACAATATAAATAAATGGGGAAGAAAGAAGAAGTCACCCAGGGATGTAGGAAATATAATATATAGGTATTAGTCACATACGAATTAGCAATCATAAAGTATTATAATAAGCACAAACATAAAGAGAATGAGATTTCTTTACAAAAAGATATAGTAAAACTAGGTTAGAATATTTTTATATAGCTTTGATATCAAAATGGCAGTAAGGAAAATTAGTCAAAAATATTAAAATTTCAAGGACTAGTACAGAGAAGTTGGATGACAGTAAAGGAAATAGCGATAAAATATATAAAAATAAAGGAAAGACATAATCATCCCATAAAGATTAAAAGTACAAGAATGTCAGTGAGAATTTGTGCCACATTTTTAAGAGGGATAGAAAAAATTTAAAAATCAGGAAAATACAAATGAATTCAGCTGAAAAGAAAATAACACATAAAGGATTTGAATTATGTCATCTAAATTCTAAAAATATCACATTGGATCGCTTCTCTACTTTCTTCTACAGACTTAGATTCAATGTAATACATAGAAGGTACAATCATGCTGGTAGAGGATTTTTTAAATAGTCGTTTGGAAGAACAGGGAAACTTTAAGCCTATTCTTGTATGTGCAACCAGTAGGAGTGCTATGAATGCCAGTACAGTTCAACTCCAACTTTCAACATTAAGAGGCAGGAACATCTGGTGACCGTGAGAACAAAGGTCCAACATAGAAACATTTGACCTGTTTGGACTTACTTTATTATTAAATAAATATCAAGAGGGCTATACCTACAAATTAAAAATAATGATTCATATGTTTGGGAGTTGTAACTTTAAGCAATTTTTAAGAGCACAGTAAAGAGAAAGCAGAAGATAAAATGGAGACACAACAGTTTTCATTCTCATTGGAACTCCAGTAGTGAAGTGGAAGACACTGGAGAGTTGCCACAGTCCAAGAGAAGACCATAGGAAACATGAATTCAGTACTTAAGTCTTGCACTGTAGAACCATGTAGAATTTGGGAAATAGTTTATGAAGGGAGAAAATAAACTGTGATCATTTGCAAGGGGTTTGTTTAAAAAGCAATGAGAAGAGGAAGACCATATGCTGAGGACCTTGAATATAAAAATTGTCTGGAAGAAATTATTAAAATCCAGCAACCTATGAACTGGTATGTGTTTGGAGAAGAATTTACCTTAGCTGTCCCTCTTCCTCGTAAATGTTTACTCTGAGTTTCACAAAGCTCATAGTAGAGTGATGTGATTCCCTTTAGAGATGAGATAACTGAGGCTCAGGGGAATTAGTAACTAAATTCAGACATGTACCTAGGATGTGATGGAGCCAGGATTTGAACACAAGCCTTCTAGTGACCAAAAGGTTATAAGCTTAGCACTATGCTATATTACTACAATATTTTTTATTTAATTAATATAAACACAAGTTTCAAATTCATAAATAGAAAACAGTGAAAAGTGTTTGCAGATAATGCTATTATGCTGAACTCTTAAGAAAGCATTAAATATAAAAATGCTACTGCTTTCACAGGAAGAGAAACAAGGAGCCCCAAGGATAAAATGACTCAATAGATGCATATATTTTAAAGGATATTTTGCAAATAATATTTTACCTTATATTAACATGTAATGCTACAGTTCTATTCCAGATAACAATACACAATAAAGTAAACATTAATGTTAACAGTATAATCCAGGCGCCAGTGGCTCACGCCTGTAATCCTAGCTACTCAGGAGGTAGAGATCAGGAGGATTGTGGTTCGAAGCCAGCAATAGTTCACGAGACCCTATCTCGAAAAAACCCTTCACAAAAATAGAGCTGGTGGAGTGACTCAAGGTGAATGCCCTGAATTTAAGCCCCAGTACCACAACAAACAAACAAATAATGTTAACAGTACACATATGTTACTGCATTTACTTAATAGGAAAGGCTTTCAAAAACATTTGACAAATCCATCTAGCTTCATCTAGGAGATGCTATTTTGGTAATTATAAGTAACACAATTTAAAATTGGTTCATTTTTGTTTACAAAGTAAAATGCTACAGAGGTATTTGGCATCATATCATGTAAAATATTTTCACTTCTTTAGTGGATGTAATTATGAAATTAATCTGGATATACTTGAGAACAGTTCCAAAATGCCAAAGTGTTAAAAGAGGAGGTGTAAGAGAAGCTTATATAAGCAGAAGTTTGCTTTATTTGTAAACAAGAAGTGCTGCCTACACGCCTGGCTCTTACAGAGTCTACATACTCCCGAGTCTCCTTTCTGGGAGATGTTAACTCTTGGCTCCCTGTCATGATCTCTAGTAAGATTTCTTTGAGCAAACTTAGCTCTCAGTGTACTTCCTCCATCCCCATGGTCACATTCTAGCTTTTGCTGCTTCCGACAGTTGCAATCTCTTCATTTTTCGCCATCAAACATCTGCTTCCCTCCAGTCACACTGATTTTTTTTTTTTTGTCTGTCCTTGCTCATTCTTGAAACACAGAGCAAATTCCTGCCTGAGGTCTTGGTGTTTGACTGTTTCTGGGTCTTGAACATCTTCCTTTTTATATCTGCACTTCTCTACTGGTCACTCCTACAATCTGATTCTTCAGGACTTTGAGCAGGTCTCATGAAGGTTTCTCACCTTCTTCAAAATTTCAGCTCCTTTCTTATGTTATTCTGTCTTTATCTTTTGTGCTTTATTTTTATTCAGAGCTCTTATCAATTTATCTAATTTATCATTTTTTCCTTTAGAGAATGATTTTTGTGTTTTGTTCACTCATATATCCTCAGAGCCCCCAATGGGGTCTAGTATACGATTAATGTTGGACCCATTTCTGTTGAATGTACGTTCATGGTTAAAAGACAGAAAGGGCTACTACTGATCTGTTTAGTTAAGTATTTTATGGAGGGGGCAATCTTTTGAAATCTAACACAAACTGAACACAATCAGGAAAATGATACCAAATAGAATATGTAGAATATCTTTAAGATAGCACTGTTATTTAATTCTCTGCCAGTCTACTTGTTTTATAACCTTACAGAGAGTTATGTAGGAAGCCACTTTTTGTTAAATGGTTCCTACTCTTCCAGGTATTGCTATGCTTTGAACTGGAAATACCGTAGTTACTTAATTATGAATAAAATGCAGTTCCACAAGTAAAGACAATGCTTTTCTACAGCTTTCCAAAGGAATTGTGTTGCACATGTGAGTGATGTCATTACAAAGATTTAGGTTCTAACTCAGCAAGCAATCCTTTGTCATTTCTTCTACTTTTTGCTATTTAGCCAACTTTTAAATTATTATATAATTTATAATGTAATCATTCATTACCATAACTGGAATATATTTTTTTGTTGAGACAAATGATATATTTAAATAGAATGTTCTATTTATTATTTACTTTATTATTTCTTTTTACCTTTTAATTCTCACAACCCCTAAAAGTACAAATTAATGCTAGTAAGGCAATAAAGCTTAATGTTAATTCTGTGAGGAAGCAGATGTAAACAAGAATTCTCCCCTGATTTTACTCCTTAATATTTAATGGTTGTTTTTGAAACACAAATACTTGAAAGACCAAGAACTGTTATATTGACTTGACTTTCATTTTACCCTTCTGTGTAGCTGAGAGATTATATGTGTTTTCTTGGATAGCATTACTGTCCAGCATGATATACACAATACTCTTTGGAAAATTTGGTTGATTTATGTGAGTTTTACACTGAACTTTGTTATTTTAGAACTTACCAGTCTATCCAGAGAGCAATACATGACTAAATTCTCCAATAATTTTTCCTCTAGTCTTGTGCTTCCTCTAGACACCACCCCTTTAACAAACAAACATGAATCCCCAAAATACTATAGGTAAAGTGGTAGTTTTCCATTTATTTCTTTAAAGAAAATTGAAGTTTTCTGAACAGCCTCATAATAACCTTGAAGACCTATGTGTCAAGATGAGCACTGCTGTCCCTTGAAAGAGGGAGAAAGGAATTTTTCTACCAACTCCAGGAGTTCACCTGCGTCTCACACATGTATGCCAGGGCCATTTTCACTGGGAATGCTTAACTTCTGAAATCTGAAAGAGGTTGTCAGTAATTTCCATCAGTGAAAACCCTTCTCTAGCCATGAACTCTTCACATAAAAAGCTGCTAGTCTCCACATTCAAACATGAAACTCTGATCTACAGATTATTTCGCTTGATGGACTTTGAAAAGTTTTTACAACTTTGAAGGAACAGCAACCTTTATAAATTTATTTTAGATCACCTTAATGTACATAGCCATCTCCTTGATTGTCCTCTTGACATTAACAAACTGTCATGTTTTCTTATCTCTGTTCTTTAAGACATTAAAGCTGGTTCTTTCATAGAAACCTTAAGGTGATTCAGGAAGGTGTGGATGGTGGCTATTTTAGGTCATGTTCACCTGTTCTCAGCAACATTTCACCTTGCATTCACATAAAAGACACCGACACTGTTCCTAGCACAAGGGGCCATAGTTTCAGAGACCCCAAATACAGCCTCCCCCAGAGCACTCCAAAATAAACATGGTCCCTTTATTTCAAATAGAAAAAAAAAAGTGATCCCAACTTTCTCTCTTTTAACAGCACAATTATCAAACCATAAGATATTTACTCCTTTAAAATTGGCTAATTTTAGTGACAGCAGTCCTTCATAAAAATGACAAAATTTAGTAATAAAAATTAATGTTTTTCATAGTTCATCACAAGAAGTTAAATCTAAATATAAAATATGTACCCATCTTGGGTTGTAGATTCTGTTTTCCTTCAGTGAACCCTCTATACTTACAGTGAATTCAGGGAGCGTAGTCCTTGGAAGGCATCTGGTGCAAGTTCAGAGATCTGATTATTGCTCAGGTCACTAAGATCAGAATAAGGTTAAGTAAAATTAAATAGGATTCTAGTGAGGTTTTCTGTAGGAAAATGTTATTTATAGTTTTTATATTTTGGTTTTGCATCTATCAGGGCATATATAAAGTTTGCATCATAAAAATCTGAAGACTTCCAAACATAAAGACAAATTGCACATTTTAAATCAGCTATTGGCTATTTGCTTATTATTAAAAATACCATGTCTTATTTTTGACGATAGAAGATCTACTAATTTGAATAATATATTGACTATATATACATTCTCACATGCGAATAAATGTTAAATTACAGAGAACTTTAAAATTATGTGGTTTAGCTCTTAAGATTAAAATATTATGTAACTAGCAATCAGTCATCTCACTTAATATTTAAACTGTCAAACCCTTAAATATTCATATGCAGATTTCTTTGCATGTTCATGACCTGTATAATTTTACAAATTTCACATTTTCTCTAATATTATTCACTCACATTCTTCTGAGCTTTTTATACGGTGAGAAAGCTCCAGGAGGGATGACCTTGATTGAGTTCTGTTCCAAACGTCTGTAATGAAAAAATTCAATTTTTAAATGGCAATGTGAACTCTCAGATATGTTTAGTTCCTGCTCAGGATTCATGTCAAGAAGTCAAGTCAGTGCCCCTCCTGAGGAATGTTTTCTATTTTCCTCAAAAATGACTATGAAAATTAATTGTATAGTGAGATTGGAGTTAAAAGCAAGACAATTATAAAATCAATAAAAATATTCAGATGTTTATGTAGCAGAATGCCATAGCTCAGACTTTATATAAAGGAGAAAGCCTTTTTAAGACTAATTTGAGAATCTATTTTCATTTGTTTTGTGTTGTGTTTTCTTGTAGTGGTGGGGATAGAATTTAGGGGCTTGTGCATGGTAAGCAAGTGCTCTAGCACTGGCCTACATCCCCAGCCAGGAGTACATTTTAATAAAATAAATATAAATAAGAGAAATAAGAGTGACACTGAAGTTAGATGTACAGTAAGTTTTAAAGATAATCATAGCTTTTACAAAGGAACTTACTATCGAATATTAAATTTTAGAGAACTTTTTATTTTTTTACAGAAGTAAATTAATTTTGAATCTACTTAGGCAAAATCTTAAATACTAAATTTTAAATGTTCTAGATATTTTCAATAAGACAGTATGGATTCTGCTGATGTACTTGTGTGAACATTTCACATAAAAACTACGACAGCAAAATGCATTCAAACACAATTAAAGTATTTTTGAGATACACTAAAATCACAGAATTGAAATAACTCTCTCATTTCATCTATAGCATGGTCCTGCTATCTGATAAAAACTTACATTCCTAGTTATGAAGGACACAATGAAGTAGATTCCATTAAGACACTTGGAAAATATTTTTGTTCACCAAAAAATGCTTCCTCTTAACTTCTCCTCTCCATATTAACATTTCCCTGTCCCTTCCTCTTCT
The DNA here is from genome assembly GCF_047511655.1 of Castor canadensis. Classification (NCBI taxonomy): domain Eukaryota; kingdom Metazoa; phylum Chordata; class Mammalia; order Rodentia; family Castoridae; genus Castor; species Castor canadensis. The sequence continues at coordinate 139,836,309 of NC_133394.1, forward strand.
GCTCTGTTCTGTATCCTAAAGAATAGACTGAAGTGAACCACAAACCCTAGGCTCACTTGTCAAAAGGATTCTGTGACATTTAGCCACTAAGAAGAACAAGTAAAAAGGCAGAGTCAGGTAGAAAGAAAAAATGGAGAGGATGACTCAATTTGGGTTATAATATATATATATATATATATATATATATATATATATCACAATAAAACTCCCTGTATAGAATCTTAAACAAAAATGCCTTTAAAAACACAGAGAAGAGGAAGGTAAAATAGGTCTTGCCTGGGTTTGGTACCAGTGGGTGTGGAGAGGATATAAAGAAAGGATGTAGGAGGGTGAATGTAGTGGACTATTATGTACACATGTATGAAAATGGAAAAATGAGACCTGTTGAAACTATTCTAGCAATGGAGGGGGAGGATAAAGGAGAATGATGGACAAGGTGAATTAACTCTGATGATATATTGTAAGAACTTTTGTGAATGTCACAATGTACTACGTACAACAATAATATGATAAAAAAATTCAAGTCAAGGAGAGTAGAAGTTAGGATATTTCTCTTTATTTATGGGATGTCCACAGCAGTTGCCTCATCATCTTAATTTCTGGGAACCACCCCTGAACTTTTTATAACACTTCCTTCTTTGGTCTTTGTTGCCTTAGGTTGATAGATGTTTGTTTCTCTTTGTAACCTTTCTATACATTTTGAACTCAAATCCCACATTAAATTCTTCTGTTAAACAATCCAGCCTGAGCTGCATTTGCCTGCCTGGATTTAAAAAGTATATTTACATGTACATAAATAAATACATGTATGTATATCATGCACATATGGGTATATATGTGTATGTGTATATATGTATCATTTAGATATGCATATTTGTATATATCAATACACATTGGTGCACATTTTTTTATGTAGGTGTGTACATTTTCTGCTCAACAGGTTGTTGGCTCCTAAGGGGGAGATCTCCCTCAGTAAAGAAGTCATATGAGGAAAACATGGATTTGATATCTGCATTACTTACCTAGGTATTAAGAAAGGGAATTATTTTGAATGCTCTAAATATAACAAAGAACATTTAAAGCATTCCATGGTTACATAATTGATTAGTATATTTTGAGTTGATGCCTTAAAAAAGTTCTTATGGCCTTGATCCATTCTTATGGTTAAATTTCAAGAAGTTTAAAACGTAATCAATAAAAACACAAAGAAGGCAAGCTATAGATAGAATATTGTTGTCTGGAGACTTTCTCTGAATCCAGGCCAATGAAACTTCCTATCAATGTGTTAAAGATTTGGACACAATTACATAGTGCTATAATGATGGCAAAAAGTAAATAATTCTTGGTGATGAGTAGATTTCTGCTAACAGAAGTGAATTTATTGCGCATATAGTGACTTTCCTTAAATATCATTTGAGGTTCATTAAAATGATCTCAAAAAACAAGTAAATATTATTCATTAATTCATTCATTAATTGCACAAATATTTGGTGTCTATTCTGTGAAAACTATGATATATGACTGGAATTCTATGGTACAGAAAAACAGACCTATTGATATTTTCTCTTTTATTGATGAAGAGTCAAAGTCTTCAATCAAATTTCAAAGCTAATTTCTTCAATACAAGTTTTTTTCAAAATGTTGTATTCAGGATCGAGACATCAAAATTTCAGTATCTTGAGATGAGAATGAGCAAAACTGATTACATAATTTAATATCAATGAAGAAAATCTTCTTTGAAAAATTTAAAGCTCATTTATGATTATAAAGTCTCTAGAATGCTTGTAATGATCACTAATTATTCTAGGGGCAAGTAAATACATGATGTTAATAATCCATGTTCAACCTACATTAATTTCATTGGTAAGTACCCCCACTAAAGCTACAAAACAAAAAATTACAATAAGTCCATGCATTTTATAATATGCTTATTTAAAAAGTTATACAAACTACAAAACAAGAAGTCATTGTGAAATTGTAAACTAAATTTCAAATACAAGGTAGTGCTGCTGAGTGCGTTGTTCATTATTGAGATGAGCCAGGGCTTTAAGTTCACAATGTAAACTACTTCACACACAACACATACACCAGAAAGACGAGTAACGTATTCAATGAATTTGCTTGCCTTTCTTTACTTATCTGTTTATTTTCAACCTTGTTCAAGAAAGTATTTGAAAGAGAGCTTATTTCGTTATTTACACTGACTCAGCAGCTAATTGGTTTTTTATTACATTGTCTCAGTAGTCCATTAAGGCAAAGCATAATTGCATCCTTCATTCAAAGAGACAGATTCTCAAGCAAGAAAAATACTACCACTGCCAGATGTCAAACAAGTCCTAAAACATTTCAAAATGTCTGTTGTCTCTTCTTTAGTGAACAAATAATAAATGAATGTTTACTTCTTGCAAACTTTTGCTTTTTTTAGAATAAAGTGTTTTTGATAAACTGGAAACAGCATTTATTTCAAATGGTGTCCCCTATAAAAAAAAGTATCCAAACCAAATTGTAAAATATGAAAAAGAAAAAAAAGTTTTCACATGAAGGTTAAAAAAATGAAATTTACATCTTTTATCTCTGCTATCATCTAAACTTCTTTTTTAGTAGCATAGAATCTGCTGAATTTTATAGAGTTCAAATCTGAATCCATTGTTCCATGAAGAATCTAATTAAAAACATTCCAGGGTTATGAAAACAGTGTAATGGCAAACATATTTGCAAGCTGAGGCTAAAACCCATCATAATTAAGAAACTTCCAAATGCCAGTCCTTCAGGGAAAACGACATATTTTGATTTAGAAAATAAAAGTAGATTTAACAAAGTGAGTAGGATAGAAAATTATTTTATACATCTACATTCTCTCTATATATACAACCAAAGATAGATGACAGATTTATTGATTGATTGATAGATATGAAACCAAAGTAATAGTTGTTACAATTTCTAGAAATTTTAGTTCTATGCTTAATGGGATGAGATAATAAACACAATTTTCTAACAGCTACAACCAAAAACAGTCTTGTAAGTGTGTAAGCCCTTACATTTTTCTTGTAAGCCCTATTTTTTTTTTTTTTTGTTCTCTATTGCTTTCATGGTACAAGTCTTTGCACCTTTGCAGTTCCTAACAACAAACAGCCAACAATACATAGCACTTTCTGGTCCAGTTCCAAAGATGGAAAATCAAGGAAAATTCTTTTAGTCCTGGAATGCCTTAGAACATGGCAAAATATGAACTGTTTAATTTTTAACTCAGGGAACTTGAATTCTATCACTTGTGAACTGATGACTCTGTGACATAAAATAATCTTCAGTGGTTATCAGTGAGCAGATATTACATAACATACACTAAGATTGGGCAATTTAAAAAATCCCCAACTATCTCTGAAGACATTTACATGATATTAAACGATATTAGTCCATCTAAAAGTATACTTTCATCTCACTAGCATTCAATTCTTACTTGTTATTCTCAGTGATTTTCACTTTCAATTATTTTGAAAAACCTAAACAAAATTATATCCACAAATCTTAAATAGCTCTCCTTAACAGGTCTTTACCTGATCTATGTATGTGTATACAAATTTTAAAAAATTCATCCTTTGATGATTAACAGTATGGATTTATATTCACCTGGATTAAATTCTGGATTAGCTTTGTGGGCATTACAAAAGCTATTTTTCCTCTTTGTGTCTTTGCTTTTGTTTCTGCAAAAATGGGTAAAACAACTTATTAGAATGTTTTGGGAAAATGTACTTGAGATGTAAAGAAAATATGCTGTACTTTTTGTTGCAGAAAATGAGAAAAGAATAAAATTTGTTGTATATATACATATCGTCATACCTAATATATGACATCATATACTAAAAAGTCTACAATGCATTAGTTATACACACATTATGTACATTTTGTAAAGAAATAAACCTGTCACATGATTTTAAAATGAACATATATAGCGCCAAATCATGCTTTCAAACCAATTAGCTGTACAGTTTTTCAATTGACCCAGTAACTGTACATTAAACACATACACACATACACCATTCACTTGAAGGCTGAAAAACGCAACTGGTTGAAATTTCTATAATCAACATGAATAAAATAAAGCACTTTCCTTAATTTGAGGACTTTCTTAGAAACTCAAAAAAGGTTTTATAATACCCAGTAAGATATCAACTTGGATTGATTGTGTCTGTAACATACAGCCCAGATGCTGATTATACATGGCAATAAAACTGACAGTTCTTTGCATTTTCTCCATCTGCTTTTATCATAAATGGCAAAAACAGCTGCCAGTGAATAGAACATGGATTTAATGGGGTGAGGGGCTGAGAGTTGCAATGACTTTAGCTTCTGAATCTTAAATTGCTCAGTGTAGCCAATATATTCTCATCAGATGTAACACAAGCCTAGCATTTGAAAAGGAGGAAACAACAATACTCCTTTGACATTAGTGATTCTCTGGCATATTATATAATAATTCTCAAATATTTTATATTTGTGGAAAGCTACTTCCAACTTCAGCAGTAAATGCATGCTATTGAAATCCTTCATATGTCCCACATAAAATGACCCAGTATATTTTGGACTACATTATTATTTCTCTTTTGTAATAGCAGTCTTCAGAGCATTCCAAGTTTAATAAATATCTTCAACAGCTGAGTGAGTATTGGCCTCTAGGGGGAAATACTTTGCTTATAGCTAACATTTTTGCCTTAGCACTATGTCCATATAACTGATTATCAGTGATCCCTGTTTTAGGATAACTGGTGTCTGAAAATTATCCAATTCCTTAATCTTATTTTATTTCTTCTGATATCATTCAATGACACATTCCATGAGTGGAAATTCAATTGAGGTTTTCATAGTAGAGGAATTAATTTATTTTTCTATTTAGTCTTTTAACATATAGAGAAAGACATGTGTATGTGTACTTTCTGAATGAATTTTAAAATTTTTATGCATGTATTCTTATGGACAGGTATTCAAATGCAGAAAAAAATAAATACAAAACCAAATGGTTTAGAACGAGAGCAAAAACAGATTTAAGCACATGACCCACGAGTTCCAGGAGACAGAGTATAGACTTATAACATAAATAACACAAGTATTCATAAATAATTTTTCTTTAACAAAAAAGAAAAACCCTTCTTTTTAATAAATAAAACATTTTGTGTACTTATGATCAGTCAGCCGTTTAGCTAAGTCTCACCTTTGCTAATAATTTTAGTTTTTAGAATCTAAAAATAATCTGTATGTGTCACCTAGGTAACAATATTACTCTATGAATGGAGAGTAGTTCCATTAAACCCTTGCCCTGAGTTATTCTTCAAATTACCCATTATCTTTGTCCCTAAAGTCCAGACACAATTGTGATCACTAATTGTATTTGAACCGCATAAATTTTCAACTGTGTTTCTAGCCAAGTAGGCATAAATCTATAATATGATTGTAAAAAGATGACAATTTTACTCTTTCTGAGAATTAAAAATGATCTTGACAATTCCTCCGTTATCTTCATTTTTACATCTGACTTTACACAGGTGGTATTTTACATTTGAGATGTTTCCCTTTATTTCCTGTAAAAGTTTTGGGCAATCAATTGCATTAGCATTGCAATCTCCTCTTGGAATGACTTCTGGTCACTACCTGCGCCTGCCTTCATCACCCCATACAGCAACCTTAGCTCCGGCATTCCTCAAACCACCCTCCACACCATGTTAGAGTGGTTTTGTTTTTTTGTTTTATTTTATTTTAATTTTGACAGTACTGGAGATTTGAACTCAGGGCACTCTACCTCTTCCTCTTGAGTCACTCCACCAGCCCCTAGGGTGGTTTCTTTTTTTTAAAACAAGCAATCTATTCATGCTACTATTGTGCTAGACTGCCTATTCTTCGAGATTGAGCTTCCACTTTGTGTTCTAGCAATTGCAACCTTTTCATTTCTCCAAAAAAGCAAACAACTCTCCCACTTTCTTGGAACTGTGCACATGCTCTTTCCTCTAAATAGAAAATCCCCTAATTTTTCTGAGTGTAAAACACACCCATACCTGAAGATTACTTCATTTTCCCAGGCAGACCAAGGAAGTCCTTCCTTCATGCTATTTGTTTACATGTTTTATGCCTTACCACACAGTTAAAAGATTATCTGTTTATGCAAAGCTTCCATTCTCTGGACTGTAAGCATTTTGAAAACTGGAGCTGTATTCTTTCTAACACAATGCCTAATGAAGAGTAGGCACTCAGATTGTTTGAATATGTAGTATTTTTTAAAAATAGGACCTTTATACATTTTTCATCTACCACAGTAGTACTTATCAGGCTGTCTGGACTTTTAAAAGGAAATCAGTCAGGGTTTCTGTTTTCCTTTACCACTTTAACCTCTGACTTTGCTTTAAATAAGTGGACTCAAATTAAATTTTATTTAATAGCTTTATGAATTCAAAAACCTGGAGAATGCAAATGCAGAAGTAGAATGCAAGAGGTTTTAACATATATTAGAAATTTTAAGAATTGTATTTATGGTCAAAATTACAGTTTGTAATCAGACAATAGCATCTGGAAATCATTGTTACTTTAATTTCTTCATATTCATACAAATGGTCCACAGGGGTGAAAAGGAAGAAAAATACCATCCAAATCCTATTTAACCTTCATCAGTGCGAATTTTTTTGTACCAGCCTTTTCTATTACTGAACTAGGAAGACTAGTTTAGAGAGTTCACTCAACCAAGTGGACTTCATACATTACCTGTTTGATTAGCACATTCCATAAAGCATTATAAATTCTGAAAATCTGCACCAATTTTTGGAAACTACAGTCTGAAGACCTGGCTTATGCTGCAGAATTTTGTTAGCATCTTTTATCTTCCCCTAATTGAAAGATACCCCTGATCATTCAGACAAATGTAAAGAAAGAACTGTGTGGCTCCTAGCTTCTAAAGAAGGGAAAAGCAGTCATAAGAGGCAGTAGGACATAAAAGTAAACAAGACATACAAAATGGTTACAATCCACATTCTCACTAACCAATCACCACGATTTATGAAATTTCTGTATAATGGTTTGAAAAGGTGATATGCTACAGAAAATCTATAACTGAATTGAAGAGAACTAAATGTCTACTTTACAGCAATCCATTACATCGTATTCAAAATTTTATACAGGGCTTGGTATTCAGAGAATCAATCTGCTATTACTGATTTTGTTGTCATGGGCCAGTGCATGGACTTGCCTGAAGCCCTGCATTCCTTTGAGAACTAGGTTTTCAACCAGCAGAGTTCAAAGCAGCAAAGTGGGGGAAGATTCCATACCAGCAACAGAGTCTTTCTTATGTAACTACTTTTGTCTTAAACATTCAATTTTTTCCCACCATAATTTTCTGAATTAATCCATTTTTGACACTTTTCTTACTATGAAAAATGGAGGCTTGGAAACTCTCCAGGTTGTGTGGCTCAGACCCTTCTACCTGCTCCAACACTGTCCATCTCCCCACCCTTAGCATGGGGTCATGCTAAGCATTGGGACAGAAATGGTGGAAAATAGATATGATTCCACATTTTTCAAGTTTGCAGACTAATAGGAGAGTTTAATAGTAATAAAAATATCAAATTAAACTGGTATGCTCTTTTCAGATAAAATTCAGGGAAACATGAGAACTTTTAATAGAGGACAGGAAGACAGGCATGGTGGTATATGCCTGTAATCCCAACCATTTGGAAGGCTCTGGCAAGAAGATCCTAAGACCAATGACAGCCTGGGCAACAGGGCAACCCCCTGTATTAAAAAAATTAAAAACAGAAAAGATGATATTATCATAGGTTATAGATATAAAGTAACATGAAACTGTTCTCCATTTTTCAGACATCCTGTGTTTTAATGCCTTTTCTTTCTCTTTTCTCCTTTGAAGTTTTCTTCACAGAAAAGATTCATATTATTTTTCTTGTTTTGTTTTTTTTTTTCCTGATTGTCAGCCTTACTTACTCACCTTTTTCCCTCTTCTATGATATCCTAACAAAACCAATGTGTGTCTACCTGTTTTACAGCATGATTTAGGAAGGAAGGTAGACTTTGGATTCAAATATGTCTAAAATTGACAGCATGTTTTACTCGCTTCAAAAATAAACTTCTCAAGATAAGATTTCTTAACTTTTTTGAATCAATTTTTTATCAGCAAAAGTAACTTTTCACTCTGAGAGAGTTTACTGACTGTATTAGAGAAGAAATATAACTTCAGAGGAAGATGCTCGGGACTCATGTGTAATATGATTGAATTAATTCACATATCTCAAGAAGAAGAGTATCTCTGAAATGCTGGGTTGGCCATTCCTCTGTGCTGGTTCTCCCATTTTATTTTATTTCACAAATACTCTCAGCACAGGTCAATGAGATTATATGATCCGATTGTGCATGACATTCAACATTGCAGATAAATATTAGGCTCTTTCTATTCTTCCTCCTCCAAATTATTTAAATTCTAACATGAAAAGAATATTTCTCCTCTATAGCTTAACAAATTTTTCACCAAATACCAAAGTATGAATTTGCAGCAGCACACACAAAGCAGGAAAAAATAGTCAGGTTTTTCTACCTTTATTGGCAGGCAGTTGATCACTACAAAATAGCACATTCATACTTTCTGTTAGTCAGAAAAAGTATAGAATGAGGTTGTTGCAAGAATAAAGACATACTACGCAAATAAAGACAAATCCACATTATTAAAATATCTAATAATCTGAAAAAAACAAATTCTACCTATAATTTATGGTAAAATACAGATTAAAATATTTGAATAATAGGAGAGTTTATAATTTTGAGTTCATCACATTTTAAAATTTGGAATCTCTAAAGATTAAAAATCATTATATGTAGCATTGTTTTCACATTACGTCACTCTTGAGATGTTCTTGTTCTTATAAAAACTAAAAGAGCAATAAAAGAAATGAGTTGTTATGCTAGTAATTTATGCCTTTCTAATAAATGATAATGAAGGTATGTTGTTGGCATTGAAGATCAATACAATTTGTTCCCAGATGGTTTACTGATAACACTGCTAATATAATAATCATAGAACTAAAATTCACCTAGAACTTCACATATGCTTTCATCTGTACTTATAAATTTAATTTATTTTAGCTTTACTTGATATTCCACCTCCTCAATATAGGTAAACCCCAAGGAATGCATTATTTATTATAAATTTCACACTACAAGGTTCTACCTTTATATAAAATCTATAGAGCATATGAAGTAGAAAAAAGTCTTGTGATAAAAAATGAAGTAGACTATGTAAGATAAGCCATTTTAAATCCCTAATATTGCTTTTGATAATTTAATCCATGACTTACTTGTCTTTTGTCACCCTACCACAGCTTCTGGATTCCTTTTCTACAGTCAAATCTTACGATTTTCTTTCCACGTCTACAATGATCCCATTTGCACATGTCTTCTTTTACCCTCACACGCTTATTTCACCATAAGGCTATTCCTTCTTTTTGACATTCTAATGATTGCACATTTCTGTATTTTAAGGTCTATTTATTCTTTATAGCAATGATTGTCTTTTTGCAAAAAGAGTATTTTCTCAGCCAGACTCTTCTGATTCCTTTGTATCTGCTCTGTTCAATTTTCTTAACACTCTGAGAAGTAATTTACCTACCTACCTAAAACCATATGCTGGTCAAGTTTCAACACTACTCTCAGACATCAGTTGGTTTGCTAACACAGGTACCTACCTCTGCATATCATTTTTCCTACATGCCTCTCCCTGCCTCCCTGTGACAGCCCTCTGATGTTGCTAGTTTAGTTCCTTGACCTTCTTTTCTCTTGTGCTCCTTTCCATTGGCCATCTGATGACATCAGCTATCAACTTAGATTTTGTTATGCTAATTACTACATAACCTTTACTTCAAGTCCTTATCTTGCTCCAAAATAATTATACCCAGTATTATTTAACTACCTCGAAATGTGACATTGGTACTTCAGTATTTCAAAAAATGAGGACCCCCATCATCTTCCTTCCCAGATTTGATCCTGCTCTTGGTCCTGATGAGCACTGCCCTGTTGCTCATACTTGAAATTATGGCTTCGACATTGCTTCATTTTTCGTCATTACTCTCTCACTTCATCAATTGCCAAATCCCATTAATTCTGCCTCTTTTTTAGTTTTGTATGTGTTTCCATCTCACCATTCCCACTGTTAGCCAATAGCTCCTGATCTTCTGTGTCTCATGTAGATCAATGTAGCAGCCTCCTGAGAGGCCTCCTATCCTGGATTTTCTCCTCTTGCAAAATCATTGGCACTCAGCTGACAGATTAATTCTTCTGGAAGATTCCTGTATTCAAATTCATTCCAAATAAAGTCTAAGATTCTTATACTATGAAGGCCTTCTATGAATTGGTTCTAATCAGTGTTTCCAAAACACTTCAAGAATTCAGTTAAAAACATTTTACAAATAACTTCTATGGGCAAAGTAGTATGCATAAATTAACATTCAGTGAAAATGATTTTATTATATGTGCACATTTATTTGGTGTTTGGATTAAATATCAAAAGATATACTCAAAGATCTGAGAATACTACCGAGCACATAATACATACTTTAAAGAATTATTGTAGCACTTGTGAACTAAAGTTATTCTCATATAAAGTGAATTAGATCATTTAGTTTGTTATGGCAATTATATGTATTGATAGAAAAGAGAAGTTTTGAAAATAAAGGATTTTTTTTCCTCCTACCACAAGAAGTTGGTTCTATTTTATTATTTCAATCAAAAGCACCCAAAAATCTAATAGTTACATTTTAGAATTGGCCTAGAGAGCAAAAATACCATGGGATGAATGGGTGGCTACACTTTCATAATTAGTATATATTGACATAAAAGATTTTCCCTAGTTCTCAATTCCCAGGATAGTAAACATGTTCAGATTTACTTATTACACTTTATATGTTGTTTTTCTCATTTTATTCTTATGATTCAGCTTTGGCAAGGGCATGGAAATGCACTTGGCAGTTGCATACAAAGTGTGTGTGAAATACCTTGTCAGGTATTTTGGTTGTTTTTGATGGGAGTAGTCACTGGATCACAAAAATGAAAACACTTTCTAAACTTTTATCAAAGAACTTTGTACTTGACATTGTAATACAATGTAATTATACTTTTTATACTTTGTCATTCCACCAAAATAGTGAAACTTTTAGAACTTGAGTTCTTGAGGAGGCAGCATATCTTCTAGTTATCTTGCATCTATGGTTTATTAATCACTCCAGCTGGGTCCCTCTTTGAACTCCCCCTGTGTTAAGCTGGAGAAGTACAATAACAAACGTACAGGCCCATAAGTTTGGACTGGACACATACCCTTTTATTTTTCCTAAATAGCCTAAGAACACCATCTCAATGGAAGAAAAGCACCTTAGTACTATTTTTCATTGAAATGTATTCCTTTTAATTCTGCCTGTTTGTGGGGTTGGCTGGAGTGGGGAATCCTAGCCACTTCAAGAAAATATATTTCTGAAACACTTATCTAAGCTAATTAATCAGCTGTGGACTTGGTAAACCCAGAATCTCATAACACAGATCATAGTTTGGATCATCAGGGAGGTGGAGGGATAAGAAGGAATTTTAGAGCACATACATTTCAGTGATGGTCTCTGGCAGATTTGTGGGAATCTCAGTGAGTCCCTTCCCACGGCAGTCTACGATATTGTTACTGCAGGTACAAGCAGCAGGGCAGTGCAAAACACTACAAGATGGAGCCATAAATGACTGGTGACCTAAAAGAGAAAAAGCAGCAGTTAGATTATTCCTTTTGAATTTCTTAACTGTGAGATATGCAGACATAGCTCAGTTAACAAAGCACTTGACAGAAAAGTTTCTCTACATCCCTGACCATACATTTTATTTGTAAAATATATTTCAGGAAAAATGCATTTGGATTTTTGGTTAATAGTCAGATGAAGAAAGTATAATTTTTAAAAAATTGTCATTAAAGTGATCATTTTTAATACCTAAAATAATCATGAGAAAGTCTAAATTCAGATTCAATATCCAAATTCTGAGTTCCAAAAGCAGCAACAATTTCAGACTAATCTAATTCATTTCTAACAAGCTTAAATAGAGGTTGCTTTTACTCAAATTCACATGGCTTTAATTAGTTTGTTTCAAAAAAAGAGAGATGGCAAGATTTCCACCTTCGTAGACATAAGTTTTATTCCAATTAAGTTATGTGCCAATAAATGTAGGAGAAAATTAGATAAGGCTAAGTTTGATGCCTGGGAAGGTTCAAAATTACTGTTTCTTTGAAGTTATTATAATAATTGGTATGATATCATTCTGTAATCGTTAATCTATTTGATTCTTTTGGGGGCTTCATATGATTTAAAATTCTACCATAAATAATTACCTGCACATGTATAATTTTAAAACTCAGTATTTAGAAAGAAAACCATTTTGAAATAAGATTTTACTGTATGGATGATGAACAACAGAACATCACTGGTGTCATATAAACAAGCACCTGCAAAGTCCTCATTTCTGGAGGAGAATTGGAGGGCCCCCGAGGTCTGCTGGGGAAGGCCCTCATGGTGGCTGGTGTGACAGTGAAAGACTACAAGCCAGCTGCTAGCCCCACCCCTCTAGATAAGCTCTCAAACTACAACAATATTCTAATTCTACAAAAGAAAATATGTGACTTGCCTTCTTCCTCATCTATAAGGTTGGAAGGAAAAAGTGAAGAAAGAAAAAAGTGGTTAGTAGCGAACTGTTAGTTGTTTGTTTTTTAATAAAAGAAATCAGACTTATTCAGAATATTCCATGACATTGTGACAGAATTTTGGTTAGGTAATAAAGGATGGAAAATACATACAATTTTTGAAAGAAAACATTAAAATAGAATAAAGTACTACAATGTCTCAATACACTTTCCCAAAACCGTTACATATTTACAATCCATTACACTAACATTCCCAGTTACACAAAGGATTGGTCTGGGACCTCCACAGATACTGAACCCAGCAGATACTCAAGTCCCTTGTTTAAAATGGCTTAGAATTGTATATAATCTATGCACCTATTCCCTCACATTTTAAATTATTTCTATATTACTTACAATGTCTAACAAAAGGTACACATTATGCAGATATTTGTTATATCATATTGCTTAGGAATAACGATACGAAAAACAGATACAATTGTTTTTTTCAAGTATTTATCATCTGTGGTTGGTTGAATCTATGTTGCAGACTTATGGATATGAAGGTCCAATTATATAGGGATTTCAATTTCTTTTGTTTTAGGGCTGGGGTTATAGCTGAGTCGACAAGTCTTGCTGAGTATCTGTGAGGCCCTCAGTTCAAACCTGAGCACCATGAAAACAAAACAAAAACAGCACCAAAGTTTGTTTTATTATATTCTGAATAAATACTTATGAAATGAACCTAGCCTTATGCTTCTAAAATAAATGATTTACTAATATTTTACCCACATATGTGCATATATATGTATACAAATATGTGTGTATATACACAGAATGTCTAGGTTGAGACTCTTGGATTTAACCATATAAACATAAAGAAGATTATTATTTTTCACTTTTAGTTTCTAGTATAGAGATAAAATTAAATTACTCATACAGGGAAACAAAGTGAAGTAGATATATCTGAAATAATCAGACTGATGCTTAAGCATGTAGAACTCAGTGTTAGCCACCAATATTTTATATAGTCCAAGTCTTATTTTTGTTTTTAAATTTTTGTTACTTAATGCAGCCATTTACTTGTATTAAGTAGAATGAAAAATGCTTCATCGCTTACAATTAAAGTCATACATAGTCTAGCCACAATGTATTTTAGAGAAGGGATCCATATTAGTTAATCATTTTCCAGTTGTTAATATAAAAGTAGATATAAATTGGTAATTAAAGTGAAAATAGTGAGTTGCATTAGGAACTGATTTAGGAGTTTCCCATATTTCTCCTAGAATGTAAACTGAAAAAATCTTAGTTACAAGTAATCAGTAATCGCCAACCATGCCTGAATGTCTTAGAATATGTCATTACTATCACTGTGAAAGAGGCTTTCCACAGAGCGATTACTGCACGATTGCATGTTTGTGAGCATCCCTAAAACTTTGACTCTTGCATCCCTCACATTCTGTTACATAATAGCACACAACAATATCATAACATAACTGTTCTTTCTCCCTTACCACTGCAGACAAATTCTCGTTTCTGAACCTCTGCTACGTTATGGCCCCTCAAGTGGGAAGGACCCATGCACTGAGTGTACAGGCCCACCCGAGGTCTTTGTCGGAGCCAGTCGGAGAGCCAGGCAAGGTGGCAGTCACAATACAGGTTGTTCGAATGGAGTCGACTAAATTAGAAGAAGGAAGTTTAAAGTAAGAAAACAAAATAGTTATTTCAAAACCTGAAAAATTCATTAATAATAATCCATACCTTTATTTCTCAATATAGACATCTATTAATCTTAGCAAGCTCCAATCTAATCATTTTTCAAAAATATTCAACTAGTTCACAACCACAGGATCAATCTCTTCCTTTACTTTGAGCTAAGGAATTATATAGAAGCTGAAGAGGAATTTTAAAATTATTTTCCCTATGTCCATCCAACAGTGTACAGAGAAAACAAGGCAAATTGTTGTGCAGTCCCACTATAGGAGAGCCAATGAGGGTGTGCTGGGTAGTGCAGAGGTGGGGGAGGAGGTCAGTTAAGAACAGGCTTTCAAGCAGAAATATCCTATATCCTGTCATTACTAGTCACTATAGCAACTGTTTGCTACAGTTACTTTTTCACTGAACAAGACAGAATAATAAGTATAAAAAAAACATTTTTTCATATCCTGACTCTAATTTACTTTTCTTTTTTTTTTGCTCTTATTGTTTAATCAAAGAAAAGGGTTTAGCTACATTTGGTTCTTGAGGACCTATCGTCAACAGAGCAGAGACTGAAATTAAAAGGCATAAATATGTGGCAGTGAAGGAATTAAGTGAGTACCCTCTATGTTGGCAGAATCTGCATAAGAGCATGAATTGTTTCCAAGTGGTAAATGGTGCTTCTCCATTAATAAAATATCAGACAAATGTATCCACTAAATTAGGTAAATGACTTCAAATTGGTTTTTATGTTTTCTCAAACTAAAGAAAATGGTATCCAAAGCTATAAATCAAAGCGTCGTTCTCAGAATCATCTATGACACAGTAATATCATTTTAGACCTTTTTAGCTGATGTATTCAATTCTAACCCAATAATGGTAATGGAAAGTAAAACATGGAACTCAGTCCAGAAAAATAATTGAACCATAAAAATGGAATTTTTAAGTACGAATGATAGTACAGAATAATGAAACAACCAGAGCAAGGGAATGTATAGGTAGATGACAGCTTTACATTTCCTTTGGCCTGTGGCTAAGGACCATTTTGTCTTGCATCAAAATTGAAAGGCATCTACTGAACCAAAGGTACATTTTGGGACAGCCAGGTGACCTGCAGATTGGTTTGCTTAGAAGTCAGAGTGCCATCCTTTGGAAACCACCATGGTAAACCCCATGTCATTCTCTAAATATGCTCCTGCAAACCTCACATGCCACAGTGGTTCCAATTAAGTGTATGTGAATTTGAAGTGAAAAACAAAGGATACAAAAATTTTTAAAGCTGATTTGGAAGACAAACTAGTATGTTTATACAAGAAAATAGGGATACTATAAAAAATCCAGGTGATAGATTTTTTTGTATTACTAGAAGTTTTACTTTTGCAAGGATTGGAAGCATGATCAATTTTGTTTTGAAAATTAGATAAAGCTAATGGGAAACTAAGTTTGTCAAATATAGTTTGGGTGAACAGGACTATTAATAAAGCCACATTAGTCTCAAGCTGATAGCCCAAGGAAAACAAAATAGTCTATGTACTATTACAATTCCTTCATTTTGCTAAATCATATCCCAAGGGTATTATAATGATGCATTTACATACAGAGATAGATTTTAGTGAGAAAAAGTGACATTAAATTGGTATTGCCCAATTCATGAAAAAGCTAGCAATTCGATTGTTTTTGGTTAGAGAAAATGAATGTAATATGTTTTCAGTTATAAATGTCTTAAAATATTTTGAAAATCCAATAAAAATATATTTGTCCTCTTAAAAATACATTTTCCCCAAGAACTTCAATGCTTTGGTTTTGTTTCCAGCCATTTCTCATGTGATAGATGATCTCGAAATCCAGGACAAGTGAGATTTACCTCTGCAAATGCTGTAACTAAATTCTCCCACCCTGGGCTGGAGGGATTACTTATTTTCCAAGAGAAAAAAGAAATAGCTGTAGTTAATACTTTATTAGAGATTCATTTTCATTCACCAAAAATATCTTAATGTCCATCTGTAACCCCTGAAAAGATATTTCAATATATAAATGCTGACACAATCTTAATTATAGAAGCACTAGAGGGTGATGCTATAATTTTACATTACAAAGAATGTTGGAGAACCAGTTTAGCTTTATTAAGTCTGCTTGCAGTACAGTAATAAAATCATAAAGATTTCCCATTTATCATTTCTGACAGCCAATCAAGGAGTCTTCTATTTCTTAATGAAATGTGACCTCTACAATAGCTCAAAGTAAATGTTTTTTTCTCTAAACTTCCATAATGAATACAATTTAAAAGGAAGCCTTCAAGATTTCAAAATAATACTACATGTCCTAAAATACAATTTCTAGAATTTTTTGAAAGTTATGTTTCCCTTTTCTATCCCAAAATGAACTTGTGGTCTTGTTCTTTATTTACTAAAACTCTCACATATGGTACACCCTTAATTAATTAAATTCACCTTTATATATATTGTGACTACTTACAAAGTCCTAAGTTTAGGCATATGGTTGAAACTTGCCACAGAAAGTCTAGTAATGTTGTTATTGTTGAGAGTGCTGTAGAATAAAAAAAATTTAGAAATTTTAGATATCATTTCATATACTAATATATAGACAACTACTTGTGACCATATCTATGCAGAACAAGTACCTGGTAGAGACAGCACAGAGGATGCACTATTTCATAGAAAAGACGATGAATAACTTTTATACTTTAACATATTATGATACAGTTTCATTTTATTCAGTTTACATTTTATTGCATATGTATGGATTTTGTTAGAGCATCATTATTTATATGGTATTCCATGTTCCTTGCATTTACATGTCTATTTATGAAATTGGTTAAGGAGTGAACAAGGGACAGTCCCAGTTGGAAAAACTGCACACATACATATTTTCAGAGAGGTTTTATATGTAATTAGTGTCCATGAGTAAACAACACTGGAATTCTCTAACTGATAGCACTACACAGTAATTACTGTCAGGTCATGGATCATAGTGCTGTTTACTGTGCATGCCAGCTGCTGTTGAAATTTTTGTAGACAGACAGTCCTCTATCTTTGATATTTTCCTACTTTTCCCCAGCATGACTATTGTTAGCTTTATTAATTATTATCCTTTTGAGGGTTAGAAAAGAGGTCAGTTGAAAGTGAATCCTTTTGAGAAGTGAAACATTTTCATTCAAACATAATGATGTGTTTTAATGGTATTTGAAAAATGTCTAGTTTTACTGAGCAAGCAAAAATGTTAGGAGCTTTTAGATAACATGAGTAAATTTAATGTTTTACAGGTCTCCAATAAAGTACTTATTTTTCCTGGTGATTTAATTGAAATCACTAGATTAGTTCGTGTATCTTTCAATACACTGCAAAACTGAATAGTTAAGAAAATCAGTTCATATTCTAGGTCTCTAGCGAATGTGCCCTACTTTACCGAGAAATTGAATCTAATCCATCAACTACAGAGCACCCCAAATACCACCACTGCCAGCTGGACTAAGTGTCTCACAAAGGTATTTTGTTTATCCCAAACACATTTGGTTCATAGACTCTGAAATATCTAAATTAGCTGCTAGTATTAAAAAAAAGAAAGGATTGACCTAAAAAATTCCATTTATAGTTTCCATGGGAAAAATCAGATTGTTTGACAGTCTTCCATTGCAACAGGGCAACAGACCACTGGAGCCAAACATTTGCTGTTTACCAAAGACCTCACACTCCCTAGATATTTGTCTGTTCATCTCCATCTTTGTTTCCCATTGCACTTCTTTGCACAAGGCCTTCTTCTTTCATCTGTGTTCTTTGCATGGTGTCCACAGGCAAGTAAATTCGCAAATTCTTAAGCAAACCCTTCCCCACTTTCATACTTCATTGACCTGTACCTTTGATCCTAATTCTCTTACCTCCTTCAGAAACCTACTCTCTACTCACCCTCTCGATGTCTTGTCAATCTCTTCCCCTCCTAGAATCACTTTCCATTTCTACACTTCACTCATTCACTTATAAGAAAGCTACTCCTCCACTTTCATACCACACTTAGACTTCTCCAAGGAAAAACCAAAGTCTTTCTTCTTAATCTTGTTGATTGTTTGGCATTTAATTCACCTCCCATTTGAAAACTATGACCTCTTTTCCCACCCTAACAATTTATCCTCACAATATGGCCAAAATCTTTGGGGTAGATTGCATTTTGAAATGTGACTTTGGGGATATCATTTTTAACAGCTCACACATAGCACTCATACACTAATTTCAAACTATGATATGTTATGTTTCCATGCCAAGGGAGTTCTTATTGAATGCTGAAGCCTGTACCTATCAATTTGAAGTTTTTTTCTCAAAATGTTAATTCATGTACACAGCAGAAGAAATATGTTTTTGTACTATTTTATTCAGTATTGATGTTGGCAAAGCATATTATTGACACTGAAGTGAGTGAAAAATAAGTGAAACTAACAAATTAAATTCTTTTAAAAATTAGTAATATGTAGTATTGTGTTATTTAGGAATAAAGATATGAGTATATTATGGTTGTGATCAATTCCTGTTATGCAACAAGGCAAATATCTGTTTTTGCTTTGTTTTTTGTTTGTACACACTTTTCTTATGTGCAAATCTATTTAATTTGCTCAATTCAAGATTTTCTGTTTGCAATGTGAATATATTCTAGTAAAAAGACTTTCTGGTGTGTAAATACAAAATGTTAGCTTTTATAATCATGGAGCAATCTTACACATAGATTATAATTTTATCTTCTTTATTCCCTTAGTGCCAAGTAAGCATAGGGCTTGGCAGAAAGTCTTTTTATTTAATGGGTATAAATCATTAGGTTTCAATTTAATTAAATTATGCCCATTCTTTGGACAAGAGAAAAAACCTGCAAGGCTAGCAACTTGAGGTTAAATTTCATTTCTGAATCCAGTGTCTAAAGAAAAAGAAAATATTAACCTAAACTGAGTTTCCAATGTTATTTTTCAGAAGATATCTTCATATTAAGAAAATAAGCACTTAGTTCTACATCCTAACAACTGGAATCCCACTGTGAGATATAAGCTGATATATGGTTGCATTGCTTTTGTCTACCTTGACTTTTCATTTGACTTCTTGGACTTTTTGCTCTCTCTACCACAGTACATACCCTAATTTAACACATTTTCAAAAAGGACCCACAATGGCAACCCCATCTTCTCTGGTTTGGCCTTGTATGGTAAGATATTCATATATGGTTCATGGAACTTAAACAAAAATCCAAAGCATTAAGAATAAGAAATTTATGTTATTGTTCCTTCATTATTTCCACATAGTAAGAACACATACTAAAGAGTAATAAAGGTAAAAATAAAAAGACAATATTCATTCTGGAACCCTTTCAATTTTTAAAAAGCCCTTGACCAAATGTTTAAAGTAGGCAAACATTTTCATTACATGGCAAGAAATTTGAGTTTCATAAATCAACCTTTTCAGTGCTTTATCTAATTTTGCCTTAATTTCTCTATCAGCCAATTTTTCTAAAGGTTGTTTAAAGAATGAGGATTCAAACATTCACATATATTAATATGATATATGCTTGACTGTAAAATTTTATACAAAATTCAAATATTTTAAAAGACATTCACATTTCCAGTTGAAAGATTAATTTTTTTCAGAAATATATTTTGTTCCTGAAACTTAATTTAAGAAACAATGAATCTTTGGGGGAGGATTTGATGACTTCTGACTAACTTTCAACAAATGTACAAGAAATTCAAAACTCCTTCACATTAAGTTCAATTTTGCATTTCTGAATAAGTTGTGAAGAAATTTTCAAGAATATTTTAAATCTATAAACATGGACCTTTGACTGAAAAGAATTCCAGAAACTTAAAAAAGTAGCCTAAAGTGCTTCAGAAGCTACAGTTTAATTAAAATTACATTTTATCAAAAGTAATCACTTCACCAAAATATTTTACCGTCAAATTCAACATATTACTTAGTTGACTCTATAATCAGTTTTCTCAATCACGTCTACCTAACAAGGAAAAGGAGGATGCCAATTATAATTGAAGTCTGTATGTTGTGCATTGCAAAATTAGTAGTGAAGACTTTGAATGGACCTATTGAGCGGATTATTAAAATTGAGAAACAGATCTCAAAATAATACTCCAAAATAAAGCTGAGTTACTGGTTAAAAATTACATTTTTAAGTGAGAAAATTATTCTCATTGTACAGCAATGACAAAATCTACCATACCAACATATCTGCTACTAAGGTTTATTTTTTGTTGCTATTGCTTCTACAAAATTGATTTTTGTTTTAAAACATAACAATTTGGATAATGTTTATAAATCTGTGAATCCTATCATAATATTTTATCATAAGGAGAATAATTTAAATATATAATTTAAAATAAATATATAGACATGCTAAACAAGATTTTGCATGCACACGTTTTGTTTGAGTCTTCTCTGTATTCATCATTATTTAAGATATCTCTTTAGGAGAACATTTTGACACAAGATTTTAAGCTAGGAGATAAGCCTCTATATTACTACTGTCCACACACAAAGCTCCCGTGAAAAGAGTAAGAGAAATAAGCAGTACTCACAGCACTTCCAGGTCCCGGAGAGCCCTGAATGCCCCATCTTCAATACAGCTGATCTGGTTGTAATCCAGTTGCCTGTTAAATGGATTAGAAGAATATATGTAAAAGGGAAGACCAGAAGCAGGGGAAGGTGACAGCAAGACTTCTGAAGGCACTATGAAGCCCTGGTCACACTAACTGAAATGCTCTCACAAGCACACTCATCTGCTTAAGAATGTCACAAGCCATTCTGGCCTCCCTCTACGCTGCTACCGAAATCTTTTTGTTCTGAACTGTCTGTGCAAATAGCGGCCCTTGGAAAGCTCCAGTAAATAATAACTGTACCTTATATTAAATGCCATAGGAATGCAATTTCATTACATCAAGAAAAGCTATCCATTAAGCGCTTTCAGCGTCATCTTGCTGAAACAATTTCATTAAGGTAAAGGACTGTAAATCACTTAATGTCACATGCACCCCCTCAGTGACCTAACAGAATCCATTTATCAGAGAAGCCCAGCTGCATGTTAATTTCACTATCCTTGGCAAGAAAGAGCAAGACTACTTTTAGGTTTCTGTTTTTTAAAAGCAGTTTTCTTTCCAGACTCCAAATTCAGAAAGAGAAATGATATTCTATTTATCTCCCTCCTATTCCCAACCAGGAATAGACTTTGGAAAGCTAGCAATGATACATGAAGCTTCAGGACTCTGCGTAATTTGCCATTTTATGCAAATTATTCCAATGTAAATATAACAATAAACTTTCAGAATCTCATGGCTGCCAAAGAAAATAAGTTTTTAAGTGTTAAGAAGTTAATAAAACTTTTGCTTTTCAATCAGAGGCTAATTTCAGCCCAAAACACTAAGAAGCATATTACAGGTACATTGTTAAAATACTGCATATATCAGTACATATACAGTTTTAATGTTGAATCAGTACATTTCAAACAAACACATGAAAACAAATGAATCTTCCCCAGTACTCTCAGTACTCCATGTTAAGATTCAACAGTGGAGAAAAGCATTGATGGAAGAGATACTCCAAACTTGTATAAGTCTGTACATTTCTTGTTTGCTTTTGGAATGAAAACTTCCATTTCATATTAAGGAATCATGGAATGAATGGCTAAATAATCAGTACTATCTCTACTTTCTTTTTTATCCAAACAAGAAATCGTTTCAAGCCAGTAGTTTGATGTGTACAGATATTATTATTCTAGTAAAGAAAAATTATCTTAATGGTTCACTTGTGAAAGAAAGGAATTTTTTCATGCACTATTCAGGTGAAGTGTTAATTCTACATGCATTGCTGAGGAAACGCAAATGAACAGGGTAAGATTATGATCATAATACAAATAAACGTTGCCCTAAGGGTTTTAAGTTTGGAACTCACCAAAAGGGCTAATTCATATTTAAGGTCTGTTTTTAAAGAACAGTTTGAACATTTCTGTAAAATAGCGATTCTCTCTCAAGATTAGAATAAAGGTGCAGTGATTTACTCTGGTGACTTTCAGAAGGGCCTCTTCAGATTCCTTACTTTAGAAATTATGTATGTAGGGGATGTCTCATGAAATATACATCTCATTTTAAAGAAGGTCTCCAGGGGATACAATCATACACAAGACTACACTGATGCCATGGACGTAGTACAATCTAGGACATGCGATATAAAAACAGGTGCGCTGCGGAGAAGATACAATTTTATTGCTTTTATAAACTTAGGCTTCCCCCAAATAATAGCTACCACTCATGCTACCATAATAGCCTAAAGCATTTCCACTTATTAGGAAGTAATACAGAAGTATAATTTCATTTTCCAAGAAGACTTTTAAAGCCTCATGATATAATATGGCTGCTGTGGTTCCAAGAAAACACTTAGATTCTTGAGCACTTTTGATTTTTACAGATTAAATTCATTTAACAATTAAGTTAATAGCCTTTTTATTTTAAAGTGCTAAATATATATCTACACTACTATTCGGTAACCTCTTGAACAATTTATCAAAGCCATTTAAATTAGTACAATGGCATGAAGTGTTACCCTTGACACACTACAAAAGAGAAATTGTTTCCAGACAAATTGGCAAAATCCTTTAATGCTATCAAATTTGCCTAATGCAGTCTCCAGGTTAATCTGTAAAAGGGTGAGCTGTATGTTTGCCCATATCTTATTATCCTTAGCTGTCAATGTATAAATCAGTGCTGACACAGCTTCTTCTAAATCATGCATACAACACACAAAGGGGAGGCTCTCGTGTGCCAGAAAGCACTCAAGCAAATCTTGTCCTACAAGGACTGAAAGTCCAATCATTTTTCTTATGCCAAAAGAAGTCATGATGTTGCTAGAAACTTGGGTAATTTCACTGCTTTTTAGTATTGTGCACGGTTACATACTGCTTTGCTTCTTCAAATGGCTGTTAAAACATTAGGAACTTTTGACGTGTAGGACCATAGTTTTCCAGAAAATTGTTCTGAATGATGTCATATCTTACTTCACCCATCTGAGAATGAAAGCATTTCATGAAGAAGTTACTCAAAAGACAGGACAATCAGAGTCAAGCAAATGAATAATCTTTTCATCAATTAGTGGATCTTGTGATGTTCAAACGAATGTTTATGGACAGTGTTGCATCCACATGATTGCCCATGAGAAAATCTCTCCACACAGACCTCCATTTGTCTGCATGTGGCTGAAGATAAACAGTGTCAAAACTATGCAAAAGTGTAATTTATTTCAGGGTTTCTGGACTCTTTTCCTCCACCTTGTTTCTCTCACTCTGCTTACTTCCTTCTCTACCACCTTTCAAACCCTGGGTACTTGTGCTTTCTATAAACAGGAAAGGATCTGTTCCTAGCCACGTGTTTAATGGCAGGCTGGCTTTCTTTAGATGTGATTTCCAATTGCACCATGAAATTATTCTGAATTAAGGAAATTGCAAGAGATTTTTTTTTTTCTCACTGTTCCAGAGAAACAATGCTCCAAGTATTCACTCAGACATAGGGTAAATTTGGTAGTATTTAGAGAGCTTCAGATAAGAAGGGCATTAGATAGAGCAAGAACACCTTTAGGGGCCTTTGCTGGTACAGGGCTACTCCCCAGAGAAAACAACACTCAGCTTCCCTTATTTTATTGAGAAAGAATCACATAGTGGATAAGTTTCTTTCAGACCTCTAGCCAGCCAGATCTAGCACAGACTTCTGGGTTTTCTTCCTAGTTTCCTTTTCCCAACTTTCCCCTTTGTTTCTATTCAAATTCCAAACCTCCTCTCTAATCCCTCCTTGATGTAATTTGTAATTGTATTTAAAAGTACTGTTTTAATCTCATGAAAACAAGAAGTTAAAATAATAATATACACGACTCTGCTAAGCTTTGATATCTATGATTCTCTTTTTTGCTGTGGGGGGAAGATCTTCAAATACTCTGGAAAATTCTTGATGTCCCATTTGATTTTTCCTACATGAGTAAACTTAGTTTTAAACAATAGTTTGCCAATGGAGCTCATACAGATATTACTCTGTGACTCATAAACCTAAAATTTCTGAAGCTCATCTGATTTTATTTAATGCTAAAACTAAGTTAACCTAGTCTCAGAATGGTATGGGAGATATTATATAAAGATAATATATCATGTTTTTCAACAGAATTAAAAAAAATAAGTATAGTAAGTGACAAAGTGAAACTTTTGAAAAGTGAAACATGTCTTAGCAGCATAAGACATATTTGGAAAAACTGTATTCTGTTCCATTACTGTTTTCTTCAGAGATTTCCTGCTTCCTTCCTTAAAAATTTAGATATTATACTATCTTTGAATTGTACATATAAAGCTTGTTTTCATGTATTAATTACATGTATTAACTGAAATTGTGTGTCTCTACCCATAGTAAATTTGTATTTCACTGTAGATAAGATCTTATTACTAATCAATTTTCTTTTTGTAAGAATTAGATTAGATTATGTAGAATAAACTTAACTGTGAAACACTACAGAACATAGAACTCCTTAATAATGTCTAAGCCAGCCTGAATCTGCCAATATCTCAACAAAATAATAATGACTATGCTCCAGTTTTGTCATATTTTGCTTTGTTTTGGGAGCTAGAAATAGTTACGGTTACGTTCATATTGCCATTGTTAACCTAGAGACACCAGACATTTAGTTTATTTAACACATACCAAATTAGAATCAATAAAATGGAAGAACAACATTTTACAATTATGAAGAAACTTAATAAACCATGAATCACAAGGGAGAAAAAGAGAGAAAAAAATTTTAAGAATATGGGTATAGTCTCTTCTATTTCTTCTCCATGCGTATAAAATTAGAGTCAATATAAGTGCTTAAATATATAAATCTAATGCTAGTATTTTTGAGTAGTAGTCCAAAATTTAAACTATAATAAGTAAAGAATACAGAAATATCACAAATGGACCATGAATAAATTTTAGCAACCACATTACTTCTCTCAGTATTAACCTGGGCTTTGGTGAAGAAGACAAGTAAGATACAGACTACGATGAGGAACTCAAAACAATCGACAGTATTTGAGAATTTAATCCTTTTACAATCTTTGGTGACATTTCATTTTTGTCAGGAATAAAGAATCTCAGTTTTTACCAGAATACTATAAAGTTATGTCCATTTGTCAATTATTTTGAAAGGAGAAAATGATGGTTTTAATAAAAGATTTGGGGAAATCTCTTTTAGCAGAAGTTGAGAGAGAGACAACTAGGTTAACATTCAGGTTCTGGTAATTCTAAGCAAACCAACCAAAGTCATTAAAAAACTGAAACTGGCAATAATAATGGCTAGCATTTATTTAACAAATAGTCTACTACAAGGTCTGGATATGCACGACCTCATTATCCCTAACAGTATTATGGAAAGGTAAATATTGACATCAACCTGATTGTGCAGATGAGAACATGAGGCTCACAGATGTTAAATCAGGTAGCAATCATTTCGTTAAACTCTGAATGGAATTTAGATGCGTGTATTTCCAAAGCCTCCACTCAATATTCACGTGGCCAGAAAAAGATTCAGGATGTTTTTATTCTTCAAATGTGGTTTTAGTTACATTTTGGCCATATTTCAAGGGAGAAACCAGCACATGAAAAGTATTGTAGGAATTGAGAGGAAGAATTATTCAAGGCAGACACAGGAATATTTAAGGGAGGAAAGATAATGATTTTTTAAAAAATAGGTAGGATCCACTTAGACAGAAAAACTGAACGTTCTGCATGGGAAAACGGATTCAAAGAAGAAGTGTGAGCAGAAGCACTCAATGCTCATAGGGAATGTTTGCAGGAAAAAGCCATTTTGGTTTGAGCAAAGAGCTTGTGTACAGATTCGGTAGAAGTTGGAAGCCTGAGTAAGTTAGAATATTAGGACTAGTCAGAATGCCTACAGAGATTGGATGTTCTAACACTAATAAAAATCACTGCTTTCTCAGGGAGGAGTCTACATTCCTGCAAACCTCACAGAACTAGGAAAAGATTTTGCTATGTTACCAAAGCATTGCCATAGTCCTTATAAAAAGTTTTTTTTTTTTTTTTAAGAAATTGGATAATTTTGTATGAGGTAATGATGCAATGGAAAACAATGCTTTAGGGGGAAAATCTATCATCTTTGTTAAAACTAGCTAA
The DNA here is from genome assembly GCF_047511655.1 of Castor canadensis. NCBI lineage: Eukaryota > Metazoa > Chordata > Mammalia > Rodentia > Castoridae > Castor > Castor canadensis. The sequence continues at coordinate 139,862,885 of NC_133394.1, forward strand.
TAAGAACATGAACTGTAGGTCAAAATTAAATTAGCAGGCTATTCTAAGTGTGCTCATCTGTACTGGAAAAGAAGAAATCTGTATGTGTGCTCTATTTCATAGGACAATATGGAAGCCAAAACAAGGTCACGTCAGTTCCTATTATTCATAGATAGTGTGTGTGTGTGTGTGTGTGTGTGTGTGTGTGTGTGTGGTGTGTTGGATTTCCAGTTAATCAGTTTTCCTGTTTTTTTGTTTGCATTATTTCATTTTGTTTTCAAAGCATTTATAAATATGTATTGCATAAATTACATTTAATGAGAAACTTCATTATTAAAGAGAAACTGCTTAAGGCATTGTAGAGGAAAAGCAAAATGCCAAGTTCAAGACATCACTGGTAGCCAATGTCAACATAGTTATTGGGAATATCACAACTCCGTGCTCAGAGAACGAGTTCAAACCAGGAAAATTACAGAACCATGGACAGTTCCCATGGTACTAAGCCTGGCATCTGCTAAATAGCTGAGATTTTTATTTTTATTTTCCTTATATTTAAGTGCTCTACAAAACTCTGGTTGTCTTTCAGATCCTAGGTACATTCTGGTAGGGACTGGCCCTTATGAAATGAAACTCCTGTTTATTATTATCTATGTGAAGAAACATCTCTACAGGGTTGTGCAGAAGGTCTTATGCCCTACTAAAATGATCTGTGGGATTTAATCTCAAAGACTGAGAGCAGGCCCAGTGAGTGAGGAAACCGCTTATTTTTCAAAATCTTTTCAGACTCAGGCTTAATGAGAACAGTCTACGGGGCACTCATGCATGAAAGGTTACAATTTCCATTTGATAATCAATGGATTTTATTTTTATGATAAGAAATGAACAAAACTTGAAAACTGACTAAAGTGGACATTTTGCAATTATGACTTATGAGGTAAATGGAGTCTCATGATTACATGGTAAAATTTACAAATACTTTTCTCTTTTGATTGTTACATATTGGTTCTATATTATACGAGTTCCCTCTTCATTATGAATTATATAAATGATGACAATGAGTAACTAGAAAATGTGGAAAAGTATAAAAATATTGTGAAATATATAGGTTTTTCTGTGTATCTCAGATAAAGCTGTGTGTGAGTTCTATGGGTTTTAGTGGATTTTCTTTTTAAGAAAAGAGAAACAAATTTAAAAAATAAGGTAGAGTTCCAGAAAATTAAATTTCTAACTTACATATTTCTGTAACAGCATGTAGATTAATTGTCTCATTCCTGTCTGTCAAATCTTATTGCTAATAAACAACACATCATGAATTGGATGATTTCTTTCCTAAAATCCCATGGCCATATGTACTTGTTTTCTAAATGCTGCTATGACTTACCCAGACAAGACCATGCTGAATCATCTTTTGACTTAAACCTTTGTCTATAAATTAATGGATATGAAAAAAGAATAAGCAATTATTTTCCCTAGCCTACTTTTCACCAAGGATTATTTTTTCTGGAAAAGTAGGATAAGACTCATAACAAGTGTAGGGTTAATGGAATTGGGGTAATGAAGCAAATGGGAAAAGGATACATTTACTTAGGGGCAGGGAATAGTGCAGTGTGATGTCTAGCGCATAGATTATAATTTGAAGACGTTGTACAAAATGAATGAATTAAAAATCAAGTGTGGTTTACTTTGCAGAATGCATCTAACATAATTTTAATTAGAACTCAATTATTTCTATTGAACCCAGTAAAGAAACAAAAAACATACTTCAAGAATAAGCTCTCAGGTCTCAGGAATAAAGCAAAATTTAATGTGAATACTCTCCAGCAGTATTAAACAGAAATGTACAACAGATACTTGAAAATGAAACAGTGCTTATTAAAATATGTTTTCTTTCATGATTTGATTAGGAGGCAGCAAAATCTTTACTGTATCAGTTTGAAATTGATTAATTATATATACAAAGTTTCTAAAGCCAAGTTCTATCAACACTGGTTACCAATTTGATGAAACATTGATCGGTAATGCCATGGCATCAATAGCTTATGTTTGTGACATTAAAACCACAGAAATAAGTCCAATGGAAGAATGCTGTCAGGGACTACTATAAACGCTATCATTTTGGTGGTACTTTAGTATGATTGTCTTTTCTTAGATCTCACAGTCTTAAATGTTAAGGATAAGGAAAATAGTTTAAATCATGACTGAAGAAAAATGAGGTAAAAAAAAATATGAAAAGGTTTTAATCCAGCTCTGAAATACAGATAAGCAAAAAAAGTTTTGGGAAGTGATCCCTGGAGTTGCCTAAAAAGAAGATAAATGTCCATCTGTCTAGAATAGTTTAAGTGTGGCTTGCCTGGAGAAAGGGGAATAAAATCTGCTAATTTGCTACATTTCCACAGCATCAATTTCATATTGTCAGGGTGTTGTTTTGAGCATGTTTACCCAATCCATAGATAAAAGCCAAGGCTTTCAGTGGAAATCTGTGGCAACTGGTAGTTAGAATAAGGCCTGAATATGTCAAATCCAACACACCTGATGCAGTAACCAGACGGGGCTTTCAGATAGTCTACGCAAAATACAGTCAGGGTACAGCTAAGACATGTCTGCCTTCTGTGCACACTTCTTTTCTTTTGAATCTCTGAGCAAGTCTGTATAGTAATCATTGGGTGCCATGCAGGACTACCCAACTTGTAAATGCAGAATGATAAATAACAGGACAAAGCAATGTGTCTCTTCCCACTGAACGTTAATGTTACTATCAATGGTATTTTACTGAGTTAGTACTTTAGGCCTCCTGGTTGAGTCCTAAATAAATTGAGTTTAATAATAATGTGAATTAAAATTTACTCTCAGATTTAACATATTTGTACCAGATATCTTTCTTAAGTTTGAATGATAAAAGCTAAATTTCATACTAATTCCCATGAGATGAGAACTGTTAGTAACAGTGTAGTTTGATCTATTTTTAATTATAGAAAAATGGCTTTTAATTGCAAAATTCTGTAACAGTTCAGTTCCTTAACCCAATTAATAAACCTACTATGCATTGTAATATTTCTCATTGTCTTTCACCTTGCTGCATAGAAGACAATGAGAATAGTAGGGAAGAATTTGCTGTTTTTTTGCCTATCTTTTTTCATCATTCACACAGTATCTTCAGCCTCTTTTTTTTTTCATCTAGCATAAATCTCCAAAGCAGAAATTACATGCATTCTACTGTAGCTGTATTCCCCCATATTTAGATTCCTGTGTTTCTTACCTTTGCTACTCTTTAGAATTAAAATGTCTTCATTTTAAGAAAAGTAATTGCATTTCATTCATTACATCACACACACACACACACACACACACACACATCACTGTACTTTTAGAGGCTTACACTTCAAATACATTCAAAACCCTGAAAGCAGACCTTGACCAACCTCCACATTAAATTCTAACTTTCTCAATTCACCCTTACTTGCTGCTACTCATCAATACAGAACATAAACCAGTCTCCTCAGATTCCTTTGTATTTTCTTTCATGAGCCCCTTCCACAAGTGTTCCCTGAAACTTCAAACAATGCATTTATCATTTTTCTCTCAGCCCCTGTACTATTTAATGTCTTGTTTATAAATCACGGTCTTGTTGTATATTCATTTAGTACATTCTAGTATCTTCTTATTTTTCTGTTTTGTATGTCCATGTCTAATTGATTCAACACAGAATAATCATATCCATTCTTAATATTGCTATTTATTTTACATTCTATTTTCCTGTTTCCTTACTATATATTTTTCAGGGATAATCTCTAGCAATTGATTTTTTTTTTAATTTCCAGAATTAAATACTAGACTATACTTCCATAGCATTTTACTGTTTTAAAAGATCTTTTACACTCTATTTCCCTAACAAACACAACAAAAAAAATCTTTATACTTATTTTACAAATCTGAATAATGAGATTCAGTGATGCTGACTGATTGTTTATGTCTACTAACCAAAAATATAGCAAAATACTATGAGCCTGTGACCCTAAACTCAACTCATGGTGTACAAAACAGCCATCTTTAAATTTTGGGACATTTCATGGAAGGGTGGGGAAAAGAAATTTAAAAAGCTATTTCTCATAGAACTGGCTACCATCTCATTTTTCCTTAATCTTTAAATCTGTTTCAAAGGCTAAATGAACAGGAAATATGGAAGAGTACCCTCTTGATTGGTCCCCACTCTCAAATGTATCCTTAAACATGGGAGAAGTGCTTCTTGTAGATTTGGACTCTCTGAACACCTTGATTAAAATGGTTGAAAGCTACTTGTCATAAGAACTTTCCTGACATTGCAAGTGATATTCCAAAAGTGTGTTCCTCTATAGCCATTGATTTTTACAGCGACATAAAGGCAACATGAGCAGGTGCGACATAGTGGTTCTTATGCTACTCTAAAAAAACATAAAATGTAGATGGATGTGACCATCCTACTTCACTGAATCTACTGTAAGAGTTCTCAAAGTCTGAACTAGGGAAAATAAAAAGAAAGCAAATGAAATCCTTTTAACTTGAGTTCTCATAAAAACCTAGGGTCATAATTTTAATGGCTGTACACATTTATTCTTATGAACTGTAGTTTTCTGTCTTTATTTGTACATTCACAAAGTACAAGTTTAATACAAATCCCATTTATATTGAGAAGATAAAAACAGATCTGTGACTTTATAAACACTTGCCTCTTTGACAAGGGAAAATATCTGTGTAATTTCAGCTACTGTTTTCAAGTAGCACTGGAACCTACCACGATGAACTCTGAATATAAGATAATTCTTGCAAAAGTGTCTTCCCTATTTATTACTAGTTAAGAAATATTTGATCATGATAGTTAATCTCAGCACACAGGGGCTTTTTCTCACTACATTACAAAATATTGCAAAAGCTAAAGAAAATAATTTATATCTGAGCATTCAGAGTCAACTGAAAACTGTAACTTTTTAAAGACTAATATGGCATTTTAAAATTTATAAAGATGTATATTGACAGCATTAGGATTGCCACTGAGATCTTAAATCTGATATGTAGCTTAAGAGCCACAGGCATTTAAAAGACACTTCTAGATGAGAAACCAGATTGAAAATAAAGGAACATATTTTCCTGTTTGTTCTTTTTAAAGGAGGATGTACATATGTTTTTCCAGAAAATATAAGAGAAAAAGATGTGAGAAAAACAGAAGCAGAAAGACATAATTTTATCATTCTCACACTTTTGGTATTTAATGGAAATGGTGATCTAAAAGCTCTAGAAAAACCACAGCTTGAGGCTACAGGTATCTTTAAAAAAGAAATCTTTTGTACACCTTCCAGAAAAAATAGTTCATATTTTGCACTTTCAGTGAACACTAATATAAATGGAAAACAAAGTAACTGAAACAAACTGGCAGAAAGGGAAGAAAATGCATCAGAACTATCTTTTAATCAAATATTGCATTAGAGTTAAAAAGATTAACCACAGTCTTGAACAATGAATTTGATAACAAATTTAGTTTCCAGACATCTTCTAAATGAGAATATTTTCAAATAGCAACAATTTGTAACAGTCTGATAAGCAAGGATAAAAGTACACAAATACTCCACTTCTCTTTTTTTGACATTTAAAAACATATAAATGATTTTGAAAACAAATAATAACTTAAATTCACCATAAATTAAATATATATACTTACAAATTTTTAATGTCAACTGCCCCACGGAAAGCCTTCCTTGGAACTGCCTGAATTTGATTCTCACTGAGATCACTAAAAACAACCAGAAAGGAAAAAGATGAAATTAAAAAATATTATTTTAAAGTTCTTTTAACCAAAATGTTGGGAAGTGATAGGACACCTGAAAAAACAACAAAAAAAAAATAAAAGATCATGAATAAGTGAAGAGCAATTAATCATGCAAGATGTAATACATTTTATGTTTCTAATATAAATTGAAGGCAGACTAAATTGTTTCTCGATGTATACTTATGCTCCCATATCTTTAATTTTATAATCTATTATGAATTATGTTACTTAAGAGTTGCTCCAATTTTGCAAAATAAGATACTTCTTTAAAACAAATAGTAAAATATCCATAACCAAATTTCAGGAGATTCTGAAGGTTTAGTACTTGGTATTTCTCCAGAATCACAGACACAAATTATCTTCCTAGAGAAGGGTGGGTAAAAACTGATAAAATCTGGGCAGTATGATTAAGTTGCATAGCACTTTAAGTAATCTTGAAAATGGAATGTGGCAGCACCACCCCAACAATAAAAAAGTTTCTTCATGAAATATTAATAGTAGGTTGATTTAAAACCTTCTTTAAATAATTCTATTATAACCATAAACCTAGACTTCTATATTTGCATTTTAATTTAATTGAGGAATATGTTTTAATCAAGGGAAAAAGCACTCCTTGATTTGGAAGGGAAGTTTGCAAAAATTACTCATTATGAAATGGGTCATTATTTTTCCTTCAAAGAGTCCAGAAGGCAATTGTATGAGCTCACATAGTATTATTAGCTTTAATGAGTAGGATATAAATACACATGCAGAAAAATGCCACTCAAAACAGAAATTTCTCTTCTGGTTTTAAATAACATTAGCACATAGCAGAAAGCAGAAGTATCAAATAAATTATTAAAGTGGCAATGATGGTACTAAAACTACTTTTAGTATTCTAAAATAACTGATTCTTACCAAGAAAGGTGAAATTACTGACCATGAGTTTGTAGATGAAGAAAACAGATCCATTTTCTAATATGTGGCAAGACACTGGAGAGAAACACCTACATCCTTCCCCCAAAGCTGCTTAGGACCCTGTAGTTCATACATTTGGAGCCACACGAGAGAGATGGAGATCATTGGCAGATATGGAGACTTAGTGTGTTTTCCTGACCTCATTAGCACCAAGTTTTACACCACTGAGATTTGCATTTATATCTCAATCTCCTCAATGTTCAAATAAAAATTAGGTTTGCTAAGCAATTTGTGAAGAAATAAATGTTAGTCTATTTTAAGAGAGAAGAACTTCAGCTAAGAAAAATCCCCCATAAAATTGTTGTACTCCAAGGAGTAAAT